>NW_004567141.1:2213447-2229944 GCF_000260355.1 Condylura cristata
CATCAGAGGACCCTGGAGTTCTCCCAACCTGTCTTCTCAGAGGTACCTGGGAGTGACTCCCCTGCGTCTCTCCCTCCACCTCTGTCCTATTGACCCCACAGGGACAACCCCAGCTCAACCAAGGAGGTAAACTGAGGTCAATATTCACACTTGAAAATTCTGGTGAGGCTTCAAGTTGTCACTCTTCCCCTGGTAGCGTGGTCTTCTGCTTGACATTTCAAGCCACTCCAACACCTGCGCACCTCGCAGCGCCCTCTCCCGGTGAGACTCAGAAAGGCTACTGAAAATAAAATATAAGAGCTATACAGAGACTGCTAAATGCTAGTGTGGAGATAGATGAGGATACAAAGAGAGATAGTGATGGAGATAAAGATAGAAATAGAATATAGGTACAGGTTAGATAAATATATATATGTAAATTAGCATAACCAAATAAAATATAATTGTATGAGCACTTTTAGTTCTTAATATCTGAAGCAAATTATCCCCTTTTATTTCATAATGTGTAACATAGTTACTACTGAGCTTCCTTTACAGTAATGAAAAAGCTGATGCTGCAAGCATAATTTGTGCAAGTTCACACAGCTGGGAGTAAAGTTCAAATAATTGATTCTTTCCAAAACTCTCCTCAAACTCACAAATCATTCTCAATCATTTCTGTATGATACCAACAGTTTTCTCATCTTCAATGAAAATAACTTTATCCATAGATTACATACATTAGTGTCTCTATAATTTATCAGCATGGATTTTATCAGGAAAACTCATGTCCACAAAATTCTCCTTGGTGGTGACACTGGCTCCAGTGTCATCCATCTGTGCGACCCAGTTTTCTGTGCCCATGTCCAGTGGCATTTCCAGGTTATGGATACTGTGCTTTCTCCCTCATCTCAACTACCTCAACTTTATTGTCCACGTAACGCCTTTTCGGATGCAATCTCTGTGTTCTTACGCTTCAGTCAAGACAAAGAGAGAACAGATCATCTTCACAACCCAGGAAGCCCTAGTTGCAGACTCTCATGAAATAGAATTGTCTTACCAGAGACCATCTCTACCATACCAATGGTCTGTAGCCATGGTATCCATGGTGGGTATCTCCCTGGAACTAGGAGGTGTTTTAGATGAATGTTGCAACAGTCACGACACGTTTACCAACCATTGCATATCTGGGCCTTGGAGGGCCTATGACCAAGGAACTATTCCCAAAGGTTCCATGCTCAGCAAATCAGATCTAGATCAAGCAAGGCAGATGAGAGGGGTGTGCTAGAATGAATTAAAAGAACAAAATATCTTCAAAGGGAAATACTGGAGGATTTTCATGGCCTGTCTCCACTAGGGAGATCCAGATTTAGAATTCATTATCTTACTCTCCACACACTAAGTATTTACTGACTAGTGGTCCACTCTGGAGACACAACATGAAATAAAGGAAATATAATATCCGCCCAGAACTTTGGTGACTCATCAAGGACAAAAGGGTGAGGGGAGGTGATGGGAAGACCAAGACAAGAGTACCAGAGTCAGGCTATCATTGCAAAGGGCTAAAGTCCCTGCATCTTGTTCTTCAGACAAGGATGCTAGGCTTGAATGGATGAGGAGCGCCAAAGTGTTGCCATGGGAACCAGGACAAAAGACCTTCCTATGACCTAAAAAAAAAAGCTAGTGTGAACTTCAAGGAATGCAGGAGTAAACCTAACCCTACACTCCCACAGCTGACACCTGCAGAAATGGGTGCCTCAATCCTTGTGGAAAGCCCATGGGAAACAGTAAAAAAGAGCCTCAGGCCCCTGCCCTGAAGGAGATGAACGCTTCCTTCCAGCCCACTGCTTTCCCCCACAGTATATTCAACAAACCTGCCTATTCTGTGCCCACTCTGTCTCTGGTGGCTCCTTTCAGCCCCACACCACAGGCCACCACTGCTCCCTCCACCAGGTGCTCGGCCTTCCCTTCCGTTACTCAGGAGAAGCTCAGAGTCCAGTTGGGAAACAGCCCCAAAGTGGGGGGCAGTTGCTGGAGCTCTGTGCCAGTCGCTGAGAACACAGGAACCCTGGGTGGGGTCTTAGCAGGAAGAAACTGGAGCAGGGTGGCCTGGGGAAGTTTAGGGGGCACTGTGGAGGACACTTGATGTTGGGTCCAGTAAAGGGAGGGGCTGACGGCAGGACATCTGAGTGGGAAGTCAGTCAACCTAAAAACCAAAGCAGATGCGTGAAGAGCGTGAAACTATAGGCCATTGTATCCTCAGCTGGAGTCTACCCCCAGGCTGCTGATATCTGAAACAAAGTGTAAGTACAGTAAGTACATCCGCCTCAAACCCCCACCACCCTGCCCCTATACATTCAAGACAAAACCTGAGACTTACTCTTTTTTATGTCTCTATAATATAGTACAATGTCCAATAAATGTAGATTTCCCCCACTAAAATGGAAGCATCATAAGAACAGGAATTTCCACCATTATCCCTTTCTCATACATTTTTCTTCCAGGATTTAAATAACACCAGGTAAGTGGTAGGAGCTCAAAAAATAATTGGTGACTGTGTGAAGATTAAATAAAAATATGAAGAATAAGTGAATGAAAAAAGAAAGATAAAACATACAGGAAATATGGAAGGAAGGAAAGAAGGGAGAGAGGAGGAGAGGGTGAAGGGAGGGAGGAGGAAAAAGTGGGGAGGAATTATATCCGGGGTAAAGGAGAGATACCAGGTGATATCGCCTGGCCTTATTGGCGTAATGTTTCTCTGATGCGTCTGCCTTCTCTAAGCATCCACAGCTGCCACTGAGGGCTAGTTGGACTAGCGGTGCCCTCCCCAGCCAGCTGTCTCAAATGCCAGAGAATTGGCAAGAATTCAGGGCAGCTAATCACTACCGTCCAGTTTCAGGAGCTGTAATTCTCAGCCCCTTCTGGACCCAAGACTCAGATCCTATTATACTCAAGGCAAATCCTCCTACCCCACCCAAAAGATAGCATTATAGGAGTCATTTTGGGCAACCAAGGTAAGATAGTCCTTTCATCTATTGTTATAAATTGTGAACCTCTCCCAAATTTATATGAATTTCCTAACCCCAAGCCCCATGTTGAAGTCTAACCCATAATGCCTCAGAATGCCTATTTGGAGGTGGGGCCTTTAAAGAAGACTTTAATTAAATCATAATAAGACCTTTCAGCTTCCATATGTGTGAAGAAATAAATTACTATTGTTTAAGCCTCCTAGTTTGTGGCACTTTGTTATGGTGGCACTAGAAAACAAATACACCTGTCTTCCAAGGATTTTCTGTCTAACCTCCCCTCCAACTCTGCTTCTCTCTATTGTTCCTTCTTATTTCACAACTATGTCACTTGTAGTTTCTTGAATCAGACTCAAATCTGTCTAGATCAGGGTTTTAACACTTCCCTGTAGTGACCAAGAGAAGCAGCCTACAATTTGCTTTACAAGTATTGTACAGTAGGGGGAGACAGAGTCAAAGGTCTGAGTCCAGAATTGCAATCTATCTGACTGGAACTTTTGCTTCTCAGTGAAGGAGGAGCAGGAAGGTACCACTACAAACCTCCCTCTCTTCTGATGTCCGATATAATGCTAGCAATGTCAAATACCAAATTAACTGCACCTTCTCCTACAGAACTTGCAACTATGGCCAGCCTTTTGTGTAATTTTCTAGCTTCATCGATACCAAGCATATGGCAATTACTATGCACCAGGTACCACTTTAGTGTTTTATCAAGAAATACCGTAAGTTTTGATGAGAATGTAAAAAAGAAAGAAAGAAAGAAACCCAATACGCTGTTGGTGGGAATATAAATCGGTGCAGTCACTAAAAAGCAATATAGAGTTTCCTCAAAAAATTCAAAGTAGAACTACCATATGAATCGTAAATTCCCATTTTGGGTATTTACCTGAAGACTTTGAACACACTAAGTCTAAAGATCTATGCACCCCTATGTTCACTGTAGCAGTACCCATAACAGCCAACCTAAGAACCCAGTGACAGATGAATAGAGGGGTGTGTGTGTGTGTGTATAAAATAAATATGTTCACTTCTTAACCCACTCATTTTATTTAGTCTACTCACTGTGGAATACTATACAGTTATAAAAAATCCAAACTCTTGCCATTTGTGACAACTGAATAGACCTTAAGGGGATTGTGCTAAGTTAAATAAGTCGGGAGAAAGACAAACTCCAAATGAGTTACTCATTTGGTGGAGTGTAAAGAAAAAAGAGCAAATGAACAAACTAAACAAAATCAAAACCAAACCTGACTCTGGCAAAAGAGTGGTAGTTTCCGGAGGGCAGGAGCAGGGAGCGTGGGAGGGGGTGCCAATCTTAAGTGGTGGAAGGTGACTAGATGTTTGGTGTGGGGATGGTGAAATATACGTAATTTCAGGGGTGAGAAATGTATTCCTCGAAATTGTACAGTATTGTAAATGAATATTACCTCAGCAAAAAGAAAAAGCAAAAAAGAAAGTGCTTTCATGAATGTGTTACACATACATTTTATATTTTTCTTTTATATTTTCTTGTATTATATTTTATAAATATGTGCAATTTATGCTTAATATAGATAATTTATAGATGAGTATAAATATAAAATAGAATAACATGTAAGTAAGTATATATAATGGAAATGAATGCTGTAAGGTATGTAACCTATGTTAAATAATATTAATGCACTGCAAACTTGATACAAGGGAGCAGACTACAGTTGTGTGCTTTGTAGAGGAAGTCACAAATAATTTAATTGTATGTCTATATGCTTTTTTAACATTATAGTATAGACCTTGATATTCATATAATTTATATGAGTTATGTCATAAAATATATGCATGATGATTAATTGATCTTACTACCACCCCCATTTTATAGGAACCAAACCCGGAGACATATCTGCCTATGGCGGGGCTGGCATTCAGGCTGCACCTCAGCTCCGCGCTCTGTTGGATGCCTGCCGTGCAGTCTCGGCTTCTGCCGCCAGCGTTTACTCTATGTAGAAGCGACCCCATCTTCCCCATTTTCCCGTGGATCCGTTTCGTCTCTCCTCCCTTACTCGGTGCTGCGTTTGGAGATTCTAAGACATTTGAAGCTTAGTCAGTACTTGCTGAACCACTGGCCTCTCTTGTCATGCCACAGACAGGGAGGCGAAGACCCCGGCGGGAGCAAGCCCCTCGAATCCAAGGCCAGACTCCATTTCCTGACCCCCAGTTATTGCCAAGATTGACTGGGCCAAGTGCTGAGGTCTCTGAGTGCACAGAAACAAAAGAACCTTGTATTGACAGAAATACACCCAGAGGGTCTTCTGAAGCTTCCACCTTCATGCCATCTCGCGTGGCCACATCTCTGCCTTCCGCTAACCCAGTTCAGGGAAGTAATCCTTTCTATAGGAAGGAACCAGCTGAGGAGGAAAAGGAAACGCAGCAGCAAGTGAGTAGCACAGCGATGCCGTGAGTTCACGTGTGTCATCTCTTCTATTCTCAGACCTACTCTCTCCAAGTTAGGCAGTATTTCCCCCATCATTATGCACACAGAAACTGAGACTCAGAGTTTTAATAGCTTCCCGGAGACCACAGGGTTGCCTCAGACTCAAAACAGGAACCACGGCAGAGGCTGGAATTTCTTTGGGCACCACCAGGGGGCGGCTCCACGCAGATCGACACCTTCAGAGGGCACCACAGGATCTGGGGTGTGTTTGCATTCAGGCTATCAGGACTGGGCGACTGACCGGAGAGCCCGGCCGGCAGGAGGCCAGCATCTTCAGACCTTCATCTCCAATTTCCCCTATTGGGGACTGTGGTTCCGGGAGAGGCGGATCAGGGTATGGGGTGGCAGATCACTGCTCCCTGAGGAAGTTTTCAGGCTGGAAAGTGTCCTCTCTGGCTGCGCTGAGGTCTGCATCATCTTTGGTTTTCTTGACTGGGCTGTCCTTCCAAAGGCCTGGTTTCTAGATGGGGTCCTGTCAGAGCGAGTTGCTTTTCCACTTTGGGTCTGGTCCTCAGTGTCCTTGTGTGTGGAGAAATCTACCCCAACCACCACTGAAACCACTGCCTGGACTCCTGGGGCATAAGTCCCAAACTGTTTTTAAAAGATTTATTTATTTATGCCTAAAAGAACTGGGATATACTGGGGTATACACCCTGTGGGTCAGCTCCCCAGCCAGGGATCGAATTCGTTGTGCTGCAGTGGCTGTGGACAGTTTCACAGGGCAACTCTTTAACCCCTTGAGCCACCAGGGAGACTCCGCGCCCCCCGCCCCCAACTTCTGATTACAGATTCAACTTTTTTTTTTAAGATTTATTTATTTATGCATACAGAACTTGGGTACAGGCCAGAGGTGCAGAGGCAGTGAGAGGCTTCACTGAAGACAGAATGGGGAGCAGAACAGGCAGATGGACGAAGTGCACTGCTGAGGGGAGCAGCGGGCGGGTCAGGAGAGGTCTGCTGTGCCATGTGGATCACCTCCGGGGCGGGGATTGAACTCATGCGGAAGTGGCTTTTGCTTCTTAGTGCTGTGCTTTAACCCGCTGTGCCACCAGGGAGGGCCCAGATTCAATATTATGTCTGGTGATCTGTCCCTGATAAATCCTCAATCCTCAGGAGGAGGCCTGCGTGTAAGTTTCAGATGGTTTATAAAGGCAAATTTTGAATGTCCAGGAACAGAGCTTGAGGGCATTGACTGAGGTAGAGGGGCACAGACCTGGAGGTTGCCACCAGTCAACCAGCCTTCAGTGTGGTGAGAAAGAGGCTGAGAATCGGGGCACTGGCCTGTCTCTACCACCCAGTTATTTATTCTGAACCTCACTTTCCACATCGGTCACCCACTGCACACCCATGCCAGAACTAGATTTTGCTGAGAGCTTGATCAGATTGGCTCCCCACCAGAGAAGGCACCATGTGCTTTGAGCTCGCAGAGGGCAGCCACGGGCCTCTGCCAGGACCCTCACTGGCCTCAGCACCTGGACTGAGTCTGCCACTGGCCTACTAACCAGAGGCCAAGGAGCAGGGCTGGAGGAGAGACACGAAGGAAATGAAACATGCTTCTGTCTACTGTGGAGCTGTTGAGAGGTCCCTGAGCTGGGCCACTCAGGACCGTCCAGCCCACAGTGACGTCATCTCCCCCTCGAGAGTGGTTGAGAGGAGCCATCTGCCATGCTGTAAGAGCTCAGGTGACCTTTGTTTTCCTTTACATCTTTCCCATAGCCCAGCTTCCTCAGCTTTGAGTGTTGCCCCAAAAGCAAAACCACACAGATTTATGCAGAACTCAGCCATTTGAAGAACATTTCTGAGAGGACAGTCGTGGCTGCGTGGACTCTTCCTGCCAGCCCGAAGGGCCCTGTTCCTGTGCTCATGGGCCCCAGTCCCAACGAGATGTGTGGCTTAGTGCTGGTCCTCCCATGAGCCTTCAGTTCATGAGATCAGGGGTCACATCTGCTCACCGCTTTGTTCCCAAAGCTTAGCTTCCACTGCTGCTCACAAAATATTTGCAATTTGGATGAATGAAGACTTATTATAAGTTCCATTTCTAGTTGAGGAAACTGAAGTCCTAAGAAGTCAAGTGACTTTCAAGCTCACTTAGCTAATCAAAGCAGACCTGGAATTCTTTCTGGTTCTTGGCTTAGAAGGTCAAACATACGGGCGAGGGGTCGGGTTGAAATCATTCAACGCCTGTCAGGCATGTGCAGTGGCCCTGTGGCTGCAGGAGGGGCTGGGGGTGCTCCCCTCCCCATCTCTCCATGGCCATTCCCCACCACTCAGGTGTTTCTGGAGGGCGGTCAGCACGTATCATCCTGTATTATCACATGTCCGACCCTACTTTGACCCAGAATGGGGACCATATAGGGTCAGTGCCTGGGTCCCCTTCTCTTTGACATCTTTAGGGTTTTAGCACAGTGCCTGGCAGGAGAGAGATCCATGTTCGAGTGACTGGAAGACAGATAAACCTCTCTAGCAGTGCTCAGGGTGTTTGTGTGTGACACTTGGTGCAGGGTGAGCCCCTGAGTGGCGTTGTCATGTGGGGGGCTGGCCACAGTGCCGGTGACTGCGAATCCTTGAAGACAGAGCCTGCGGCAGAGTGGGGCTCCCCCTGGGGGACCTGGCAGAATGGGCCTGCAGCAGTGGTCTCGTGAGCCTCTTCCTCTTCTGCACAGGGATTTACCACTCCAGAGGCAGTGACTGTCTGAACCCAGGCCCCAACCTCATCCTGACATTCTGGTTCCCAAGGGCTTGCAGAACCAGCTGGGAGAACAGAGAGCGCATTTCCCAGCTGTCAGAGGAGTGCCACCAGGGTCAGGACTGGGTCACAAAGGTCAGCCAGCAGATTCATTTTTGCCTTCTCATACTTTTTGGACCAGAACAGCCTTTGTCTTCAGCACCGCCTTCCAGGAGGGTGCCAGCTGTGGCCTGGAGTGTCACAGACACCTGGACCCCTACTGTCACCTGGGGGCTTTCCTGTTGCACGGTTTCCTTCCCCCACCCCTGAGCTGACTGACATCATGTATAGCTACAGACGATGTGAGGGACGAGTTGACTCATAGGTTGGCCTTGCTGATATCAGCATCATTATCTGATTATGTTTATATTATTATTAATAGCTGATTTTTTATAATACTTTATGGCTCAAAAATATTTTGCTATATGTGATCTCATTGGATTGGGTAGCATGTTAGTGGATTGGACAGGGGAGAAGATTGAGATTCAGAGGAGAAATGTGACATGACCAAGGTTACCTGGTTAATAAGGCAGAACTAAGACTTGCTACACTCGCTGGGTACCACCCTGTGTGGCAGACCTCCCCTGCTCAACTGGTCTTACACTCCTAAGAGATTCCCTCCAGCCACCGTACTCCTGGGTCCGAGTGAGAAAAGAGCGCCTCAGTAACTGAAGCGCAAACTACTCCTGAGCCTGTCTCCACCACTAGGCCCTTCCACAGTGCTGGGGGACGAACGTGTGGGCTGTGCTGAAGGCCCTGGGCAGAGACCCGGCTGGGATGACTTAAGAGTGACGGCTTATTGGGCCCCTGCCTATGCCCTAAAGGACGCTTCATTGACTGTCAAGTTTTCTGACCCAAGAGGCTCTCTGCTCAGACAAATAAGCTTTGGTGTCCCAGAGTATTGGGATCAGAGAGCGGTGGCCTCTGTTCTGGGAAGTTGGCCTCAGCCTCTCTCTGTGGGGTACCAGATGCTCTCAGAGGGCCACAGAGGGCAGGTGACCTCCCTCCCTTCCTCCCGCCTTCCCTTCCTCCCTCACCCCCCCTTCTTCTCTTTCTCCCTCTCTCTTTCTTTCCTTCTTCCTAGCAATAGTTAGTAAATATTTACTATGTTCCAAGCATCTTCTAGGTCTTGGGCATTTAGCGATGAACTAGAAACCTAAAGAGATGAACTTTTGCTGGAACATGAAGAATGGGTCCAGGGTTCAAGCTCTCTCTGTACCAGAAAAACACTGAACTCCAAGAACATCGTGATATCTTCCAGGAACTGGCAGAAGCTCAGCAGACAGGTCCCACCTAAAGAGACCCCACAGGACAGCCTCCCGTGGAGTGCAGAGGCCCAGCTCCTGCTTCCCTCCAAGTCCGTGGGGATCATCAACAGAAACCAGGAGTCTCCACTCCATGATGGTCTTCCATCGCGTGCTGGGGCCCCCACACTAACTGGCTGTGAGCAGTTGAGTGGACACTCTGCTGAGCACAAGTGTCTGTTCTTTTGTTACACCCAGGCCCTTCCTCAGCTCAGGCAGCACAACACATCAGGCAGTTCAGACAGAGGGAGTGCAGAGGGCTAGGGCTCAGTGGGAGGAGCCCTGGGCTCTGTTCCTAACCCCTGGAGCCGAAATTCATCCTTTGGATGAGGAAGGAAGGGTCAGATCTCTGATGAACTCCAGGTGACCTACAAAGGTTAAGGGTGACTCAGTTAGCACTGGCATCCCTCAATTTATCTACAAGGGATCCAGAATTTCCAGTGTTTAAAGCCCGCTGTTTGCCTGGCATCCCAGGGAGACCAAGGCAACAGTCTGAGAAGAGATGACCTCAGTCACAGTTTCCCACTGAATCAGGCTGAGTCAAGGTCAGTGTGCTGTGTGGTGATGGCACTGGCCCGTGGGCTCCGCCCCAAGCAGGGTGACAGGCCCTCATTTTTTCATTCCTTCTTCCTTCACTCTAAAAATATTTGCTGAATGTTGTGAGCCCTGTGCTGGTCCTTGAGGACAGAGTGATGAAAAAATGGAAGGCATCAGGCTCCAAGAAGTTCTCAGGCTAGAAGCAGGGAGAAGACTCAATTTCAGGAAGCTTCCACCAAGTTATCATATGTTCTGGGCTCAGCGACATCTGCCAGGGTATGGAGGAACACCTAGACCCCAAAGGGGAGGCTTTGGGGTCAGCTCAGCTTCCTACAGGGGAGGCCTGTCATGGGCACAGGCATGGCAGCGGCCCTTTTTGGGAGGCACCCCAGTATAGGGACCCAGCAATGGGGTTCTGTCTGGGCAGGCTTTTCAGCGCACGTTCCTGGGAGCACGTAGGCAGAGGCAGGAAGGAAGGTGACCTGGGCAGAGCGCGCATCTAGGCACAGTCGGGTGGTAATAACATGGTGCAGCTGCATGGTCCAGTGGCGCAGGGCAGTAAGGCCGGAGAGGTAGAAGGGGCCAAGTGTGAAGACCTAGGCACTGTTTGGAGGAATGTGGCTTGCTTCCCCTCTGAGGTAATAGGGAGCCATGGGTAATTTTTTTTTTTTTAAGATTTTATCTATTTGTGCATACAGAAATGAGGTACAGGCCAGAACTGCAGGGGCTGTGAGAGGCTTCACCAGAAACAGAGTGGGGAGCAGAACAGGCAGACTGACAAAGTACACTGCTGAAGGGAGCAGCGAGGAGACAGGAGAGGTCTGCTGCGCCATGTGGATCACCTTGGGGCAGGAATCAAACTGGCACTGAAGCAGCCATGGCTTGGCTTAGCTTCGCAGTGCAGTGCCCCAACCTGCTGTGCCACCAGGGAGGGCCCCAAGCCATGGATAATTTTAATAGGCCCCAACTTATATTTCAGAAAGATGGGGAGAGTCTGTTGGAAGGAGGAGAAGCTGGGAGGCATTGTTGGATGTGGGGCGAGGAGGAGAGTGAAGCCAGGATGATGCTCAGACCCTCATTTGCTGAGGGAACTGGGGGGACTCCTGAAGAGGTGGTGATGATGGGTCCTGTGCAGTGAGTGTCAACAGCAGGGCATGGTTTATGCCATCAGAGGATTAAGGACAAAGCTCAGGAAGTTGGGAGAGAGAGAGACCTCCCACAGCCTGCTGGGACAGCTAAGGGAGTGGATATTCAGGAGGGTCTCAGGGCAGGAAAAGTGTGTGTTTGGGGGATTGGTGAGGGGTTATAAAGACAACAGTGCCTGGACACAGCAACTGCAATCCAGCTCACAGAGATTTTTTTTTTTTTTTAAATTTATTCACACAGACCTGGGGTACAGGCCAGAGATGCGGAGGGTGAGGGGATTCACCAGGGACAGAGCGGGGAACAGAACAGGCAGGTCAACAAAGTACACTGCTGAGGGGAGCAGCGGGCGGGTCAGGAGAGGTCTGCCACGCTATGTGGTCACCTCCGGGGCAGGCGGGGATCGAACTCATGCGGAAGTGGCTTAAGCTTCTTAGTGCTGTGCTTTAACCCGCTGTGCCACCAGGGAGGGCCCACACAGAGATTTTTTCGCCCTAATTTCTCTTTGGATTTTGGTGGAAAAGTCTGGCGCAAAGGGGCAGGGGATTCTTGGTCATTTCATTATTAAGCTAGAGACTTTAAGCCTCTGGTAAATTGCTCAAGCTCCTATCACATGACTCGGGCATGCCCCACCTTTCTGCCAGAGCCTGAACGTGACTGGGAAGCTCTGGAAATCTTGGCTCCTGGAGAGTCCAGGGCAGCCCTGGCCCTGCAGGAGGCAGAAAGGAAGAGCAGCAGGTCTGACTTGTTTCCTCATTCCCATATGCTAGGGAATTTGGGTGTCTTTCTTCTTTGTTAGAAATGAGATTCACTTTCTACCTTACTATTATTATTATTCTTTAAATTTGTCAATAGAATCACCTCTATTGAGGTAGAATGACATGCAGAGGGGGAGAAAGAATTATATTTGTCACTCATTTCCCTTTTCTGTCCATTTTTTCCTCTCCTTTGTCTTCTTTTCTCCCTCTTTCCTTCTCTCTTTCCCTGTTTTCCCGATTGAGCATGGTTTCTGGGTATCTAGGCTGGAGCTACACTATGTCAAATTAAATGTCATAAAGCCCTGGGAATGACCATAATTGAACTTTGAGATCTCAAGAGAGAAGTTTCCCAGTGTGGGTGCAAAGCCTGTCCTCTGGAGCCATCGCTCAATTCAGTAAACACCAGGTTCCATTTCTGTTTGAGCCGTGGGGCGGGAGGTCCTTCAGTGGTGAGCGGCACAGGCGCTCTCTTCTGTCTGGGTTCAAAAGTTGGGACCTACAGGGCCCCTCCAGCCTCGGGAACCAAGGCCGACTCTTGTCTGGCCCAGGGCACCCCTTTCCACGTCACTTGGAAATGACATGTGCTGTATGTGTATAGATATGTTTTTGTAGAGACTGGATGTTTCCTACCAGCTGCATGCACCACACCGGTGATCTATGGCATCACTTTGGGTTTTTGATGGAAAGATAACAAGGTTCTGGCTTGCAAGGGATGGGTGATACCAGGGTAAATGACATCCCCTCATGGCGGAACCCTGCTGCACAGTCTGGTCAAACATTTGAAAGAGTGACTGACAGAGAGGGCTTCTGAGGCCGCACAGGCAGCAGGTGGCTTCTGAGCCGCAGATGGTTGGAGGAGTGAAGGCATCCACTGGGCAGCAGTCGCTGCCTCCGGGGCCAACAACAGGACTTGGTGCTCAGTAGAAGTTCTGCTGTTTGCAAAACTGAATGAAAACATCATTTGCCACTTTCAGGCAATGTTCAGAGCATTTATAATCTCTGCGCTAAAATAAACATTTCCTTGTCTAAGAAATGTGTGTTCATTGAAGAAAAAAATTGAACATGTAGGTAAGTACAGGAGGGAAGAAATGCTCATGGCACCTCACTCAGAAGTAGATGTCATTAATACTTTAATTATTAGTATCCTGGACCTGTTGAGGATTTTTTTTTTCTGTGTGTTTACATGAGCTATGTGTGTACAGATATATTTTTGGAAAGACTTAATGTTCTATGTTGGTATGAACCAGTTGATAATAATGCGTCAGCTAGAAATGCCTGGGGCACGCACATAGAACCTCCCAAGTTTTCCAAAGACATTTCACCTTAGACGTCAGTGTTAATACTGGACAGTGGATGGGGCAGGGGCTGCGGAAAAGAAGGGATGGGGAAGAGAGAGAAGATAGACCTGGGATCTTGTTTTTATTGGAATTGACGTGGGAGGTCTAGGGTTTTTCAGGCTTTCTCTTCATTGGTAAATTTAAAGCATAAAAATGAGAATTTAAAGTGAGGGAAGAGAGACCCAAAAAAAGAAGGAAAAAGGAAGAAACCTAAGTGAATCCCAACTTCTCAGTTACCTAAATGCACCAGAATCCATAAACAAGGGTGCTTCAACAGGATGAGGAAGACTGTTCCCACCTAGCCCTGTGGCAGGCCCTGCCCTTGTTGAGGTGGCCCTCTTTAGGGGGGGGAGCTTGTGAGGTTCCCCTTTGACATGGGACCTCAGCAGTCAAGCTTAAGTCAGGCACTTGTGTTGGGGAAAAAAGTTACTGGTTAGGGTTTGCACCACACTTAAATGGAATCAACACATTGTTTTCACTGTTACAACTTGCTTTTTCATCTCTACTCCACTTATACTTGGTCCCTACTCATTTCCATTTGTTCCTTTTATTGATGTCTAACTAAAATAACTGCCACTAACAAGGTTATAAAAGAGCTTTATTTTCAGCCAATGGGAGCAGAGCCAGAGGGAGTTCTGTCCGCTACACCCTCTCCTGAGGTAGGTTATATGCTGCTGTGGAAGTGACTGCAGCGAAGAGAAAGCACGTTCATGATGTTAGAACAAAATCTGTTTTAGAAGTAGATAGCTGGTTGTTGGAGACCAACTCCAACTATCGAGGTGTCTGGAGGCAAGACAGACAGGACCCTTAGGTGGGAAGGCATCAGCGAGCAGAGATTCCTATAAAAGGGGAGAAGGAGAAAAAGGGGAAAGGAAAGCGAGGAAGACATGGGAGTCAGAGTTGGGTGTAAGTCTTCCTGCTCATCTTTTTGCAGGTCTTTATTTATACTGTGTAGCAAGATTTAGTTACAATAATGCCTCAGGTAAGTTAATAAGAAATCAGCATAAAAGTTTTAAAGGAAGAGGGGAGCAATGCATCCTCCTCCTGCTACTTTATGGCACACTATACTATACAGCTTTGTGACAGTTTTCATGTATACAGATGTTTAACCATGACTTTAAAGGATCAGGGTCTGGGAAAGGATGAGCTGTTAGCAAAGGATTTAGGAGTCCTAGGGAAGGAATAAATTGTGTTAGCATAGTCGTCAGTGATAGCCTAAAGAGAAGCTAATGGCTAACTTACGGTTAGCAGAGAGTAGCTAGTGTTTGTTTTAGGAAAAGAGTAAATGAAGAGGAAGTCACATAGTTATGCATTAAGCAAAGCCTGTGTTGATAATGTTAGGAAATTGTCCATGGGTCCTTATGCTCCGGGAGTTATCTAAGATTCGCTTTTTGTCAAAAGTGAAGCTTTCCAGGAGTCTTGATGCTCTGGGGTCTTATCTCTCCAGGAGCTTGCCTTTTGTCTTCAGTCAAAGGAATTTCCTGCGCAGGAGCAGCTCAGCTTGTACCTTGCCCAGGCCAGGTAGCCAATCTAGAGCTAAGGCAAGCCAGTTACAAACTGATGTTGCTACAATATTTTTGATATTATGATTATACAAAAAAGGGAGGTCATAACAGAAGTTAGCGGTGGAAATTCTGATTTTTCAGAGCTTTTCCCGAGCTTGTGTCAGCTGGTGATTTGCAACATCCCTAGGAAAATGAGTTAGGAGAATGAATTGTGTGTGGTGAGATCTGTGTGTGAAGTGCAACAATTTAGCCATACTTTTTCATCTTAAAGGATGCATTTTTGTGGGCTTGTGGGTCTGTTCAAACATCCTCTAGTTGTGTATCCTTCCAGCAGGGTCAACACAGTGAGGTGCGTGGAATCTGGGTGTGCCAACCCAGACACAGCGCATCTCCACAGCTACAGGGCCCTGTGCTCGCTGACTGTGCCCTTGGAGCTTTTCTCTTTGATCCAGACTGCTGATTTTTGCTCCCCACCACCCCCTACCCCTGTCACATAGCCCAGTAGAATTCCTGTGCTCCCCACTGGACTGAAAATTCGTGGGCAGTGAGGGGGGTGACATTATCATCTGTGTCTCTCCACTAACTAGTACAGACTTGGCCACCTACGGAGCGTCAGTGTAGGTTGGGAAAAGTAAAGCAATTCCCTGCCGACTACACTGTGCTGCAGACAGCAGACACCAGCAGACCCAACAGCTGTGAGCAGCAGCTGGGATTCAGTCTCATGTCACACCACCCATTGCACTGTGCTTGCATGCTTGGCCTCTGGGACAGATGTCTGCAGCCCCGCCACCTGCTTCAGGTCATCCAGCGCTCAGCCTCTGCCTCTCCAGCTGGGAAAACAGTGCACCTACTTCCAGGAGTCTTCTAGGCTATTTTTACTCCTGCAATGAGTCCACCACCCAGATGTTGGGTATTTACTTACTCTTTAAGAGGCGGGACTCCCCTTTCTCTAATTACTCACTCCAGAGGCTCTGGCAGCATCTCTGCCTCTGGGCTGAACTATGGAAATGCTCCCTATGCAGAGATAACACTGCAGCTGGGGAACGCCCCAGGAGGCCTGCACCTCCCACACTCTGGGTTCCACAGGCTGAGCTGGGCTGGCTGAGCTGGGCTGGCTGAGCCGGCTGGCTTGGGGCCCAGAGCGCAGCTCTTCCTGGAAGTGCCACCCTCACCAGGGGCCCCCAGGCAGCTCCATGTGTCCATCTCTGCAGTCTCTGCCTATACCCATGTCTCTGGCGAGGAGGTAGTGATGCCCAGACAGGAAGATTGCTCAGTGGTTGGAGACAAGACTGCTAGCAGGCTTCTCTACCCTGCATACCATCATTGGAGCAAGAAGAAAGCCCCATTTTCAGCAGAGGGCACCAAATCTGTTATAGGGCAGGAAGAGAGGGGCACCACGGAACCCCCAAGCCTGCCTGCTCTAATGGTTCTGCCATTTGCCGCATCAAGACAAAACATATAAGGTTTTAATGAAAGGGAACTTTATTACAGTGAGTATACAACACTGAAGACAAAGAATACAATTTCTAAATCAAACACCTGAAATTACCCATCCCCTTGTGGGCAAAAGTCAACCCCAAAGGGATTGGCCCAAAGCAAGGCCTGAAAGCCGCCACAAGACTAAAGCACCTTCTGGCCGGGACCCATAGAAAAGGGTCAGAAATGGCCAGACAAGTCTGGGAGGAAAAGAGCAAAATCAAATCAATATAAACACTG
>NW_004567141.1:2230414-2231203 GCF_000260355.1 Condylura cristata
TGTTGATAGAATATATTTTTGTCTTGCAATATGATGACCCCCCTTTGTGTTAGCTAACACTTCATGTCAATTAACATTTCTTTTTTTGTGTGTTGACCACTTTGAAGAATTTCCTCTCTGAGTTTTTGAAGTATATGGTATAGTAATGTTTATTATAATCACTGTGCTGTGTATTAGATCTCCAGAATTAATTCATCTTCCAGTTGCATTTTTGTACCTGAACAAAACCTCCCTATGTCCTTCTACTCCTTTCTGTGAGTTCAGCTCTTTCAGTTGAGTTTCCACACATTAGTGATGTATGGCACTTGTCTTTCTCTCTCCAGCTACTTCATTTAGCATAATGTCCTCCATGCTGTCACAAATGGCAGGGTTTCTCTCTCTCAGCACTGGATAACCCTCCACTGTGTAATGTGTGTCATGCCTTCATTATCCATTCATCCCCTGATGGGCATGTAAGTTGCTCCCATATGTTGGCTATGTGAAAAATGCTTCAGAAATCATGGCAGTATCTGTTTGATGTCCTTCTCACTTCCTCTGGCTATGTACCCAAAAGAATCACTGCATTACATGGTAGATCTATTTTCATGTTTTTGAGGAACACCCTGCTGTTTTCCAGAGTGGTTCTAGGAGTCTGTATTTACATCAACACTGCACAAGGGTTCCCACTTTTTAGTCAACACTTATTATTTCTTGTTTTTTGATAGAACCATTCTTGCAGGTCTGTTGTGATCTCTGTGATTTTCATTCACATTTATCTGGCGATTTGTGATGGACATCTTGTCATGTGTT
>NW_004567141.1:2231998-2251438 GCF_000260355.1 Condylura cristata
CAGAGACAGAGTGGGGAACAGAACAGGCAGATCGACGAAGTACACTGCTGAGGGGAGCAGTGGGCAGGGCAGGAGAGGTCTGCTATGCCATGTGGTTACCTCGGGGGCAGGCGGGGATTGAACTCATGCGGAAGTGGCCTTAGCCTCTCAGTGCTGTGCTTTAACCCACTGCACCACCAGCGAGGGCCACCATTTATATATTCTAACCCCTTGAGGGCTCTTGACCTGCCCCCAAGCTCTTGACCTGATGCAGAGACTGGGCTAAAGGGCTCCCAGGTCTGAGGAACAGCAGGGATCTAGAGCCCAAAGAGCTGAGGCCAAAGCCTGGCTCCTTCTCTAAGCTGTGTGATGTTACACAATCTGCTTGGTCTCTCTAAGCACTGATTTTATTTTCAAGCAATAGCGATAATGAGCCTCTGGATTGTTGTTGAGATTGCAAAGGAAGGATAAATGCAAAACCCCCTTACTAATAGTAAAACGCTCCCCAAAAGGGAAAGAATAAGAAGACTTTGCTTTTCTGAGAAGTACAGGTAGTGTCTTGCTGATTCAAAGAGGCCCAAGAGTTGGTGATTTGTCTATCCTGCTCCATGGACTCCGTCAAGCCCTGATCCAAGAGAGCCCCTGGGCTTGTCTGAGCAATAATCCTGACATCTCTGGGTCTGCGCTGATCACTGATTACTACTGATGAAAACTACAGTGATAATAATGAGGATAAGAAGGGTTAACAATTACTGAGTATTTTCTCCTTGCCAGATCAAGGGTTAGAGCTTTCGAGCCATTATCTCAAAGAATCTTCCTTCACGTAGCTTATAAGAGGGGCACTGTTATTATCTCCATTTTATAGATGAGTAAACAGGTTCAGAGAGGTCACACGGCTATGTAAGGCAGCAGTGGCACAAACCCAGGGAGTGTCTTTGTTCTTTTATGAGAATTTTCTCTTTCTTCATTGAGCTTCTCTGGCCAGAGGCATCCTGTCAGAGATGCAAATTTCAGTTCCAAGCCTCAGTGGGAAAAAAATTTCTTAAATTTGAACTCATTTTAAATCATTGAACCATGTTCTGAAACACAAAACTATTTTTTAAATTAACAGTGTGTATTAGTTTACTGTTGCTGTTCTAACAAAGTACCATAAGCTTAATGGTTAAGCAATATAAACTTGCTCTCTGATGGTTCTGTGGAGTAGAAGTTCACGTGGGTGTTGCTGGGTTAGCATCAAGGTGCTGGCAGGGTTGTGTTCCTCTGAGGGATTTATGGGAGAATCTGCTTCCTTGTGGTTTCCAGCCTCTAAAGCCTGCTCCAATTCCTTAGCTCACGGCCATTTTAAAAGTATATCACTTCAACTCCTGCTTCTGCTGATCCCTGATGTCCTACTTTAAGGGATTTCATGATTCCATTGGGCCCACCCGAGTAACCTAAGACAATCTCCCCATCTCAAAATCCTTGATCTAATCAAACCTGCAAGATCATTTTTTTGCAGTGTAAAATAATACTAATATTTCAGGGGCTTGCAAGGTGGTCTTCTTTGGGGGTGAGAAGCCATATTCTATATGCTACATTGTATATCAAGGCAACGGTGAGTATTGAACATAAAACACATAATTACCAGGAAACAAAAAGAAATTACCCTCCAATCTTAATTAAATGCCAAAATCAGCAAGTAATGATTGAGTGCAGCACTCAACAAAGCCCCTTGACAGAAGGGGTATTAGGCCAGGGTCAAGCGGAAGATAGCTGACCTGTAAAGGGCCCCAAAGGAGGGACAGCCAAGTGCCATCCCATCTACCCATTTGTCATAAGCAAGAGGTGTTCAAATGACATGATGGGAGCATTTAGGTAGTTTGTTTTGAGGGAATGTCTAATTTTGTTCACCATCAAAACCCAATGACGTTATGCAATTCCACTTTATTTAGCACTGCCAAATTATGACTTGACTTCTTCGAGGAAGGTTCCTAAAGGAAGAGACTGTACCAGGCCAACATTTGATTCCATGTTTCTCTTTGTTACTTGACTCATCAGGCTCGGCTCTTGTGAGTTAGCTGTGGTGACTCAACAGCTTCAGGACTGATAAACTGAAAGACATGGGCAAACTCTGGGTCAAGGGACCGTCATCAAGGTGCAGCTGTCCTGGGGAGGGCTCCTGAGGGCTTGCCAGCTGAGCCAACCCTGGGCACTACCCTGGAAGTTAGATAGGGGCTTTTAGAGTCATTACCTCAAGGAATTCTCATACAACTCTGTAGGGGAACTGGATTTCCAGTCACTTAGAACAGTAGCTGTAAGGATTATTTCCAACCCTTCTAAACACAAGGCTCAGGCAATGATTCACCATGTTTATTACTCTTTTCACTCCAACTTCAGTAGCCATGTTTAAAAGGAAAATTCTATAAAATAAAATTTGCTTCAAACAAGAGGTAAACTACCCACAAGGCAGGGCGCTAGGAGGGCTATGGCAGGAATGGAGTTCCAGGAGCCCAGCTAATCAGGCCTCTTTCCATCTCACAGCTTCAGCTCCTTCATCTGTACAATAGGGACCCACCTGGTCCAAACCGGTGGTTCTCATTTGATTGGACACTGGAACCAGATAGTGAGTTTTTGGTGTCTTGCCCAGACCTCACTGGGGTTGAGAACCATCATATCTCAACCCTCTTGTCATGATAGTCCAGATTTTTTCTGCATTTTTCCACAATGTATCCCACAAAATGTCGAACCCTTTTCATGAATATCTGGGTTCAGATTTGTTGAAAGTACCCATTGTCCTGAAGGAAAAGCAAATTCAACTAAACAAAGAAATGGAAATGGAGTGTCCTCTGCCTCCATTGCACAGTAAACTAGATCCTTGAGGGATCAATCCTAGACTCAAAGACTTCTGTGTATCTGCTAGGTGGCCATGTTCCCAAATAAGGATAAGTCAAATGAGATGGGCCTGGTTCCCCCTACAATTGAATGTGTTAATTGGGTACTTCCTTTCATTTCTGTTGGCCCATTTCCCAACACTCAGGGCCTGTGTTACAGTCTTTCTTGTAGTTCTCTTTAAGACCACAAGACACAGATCTCCAATGCACAGAAATCTCACAGCCAAAGTAGGCTCCCCACCCAGCCCTGCATGCTGACAGTAGAAGTTACACAGCACTAGTGGCAGAGTTCCTGTTGCTACAACACAGCATCAGGTTTTTCTTGGAATCTTCACTGAATGTTCACTTTGTAACAAGAGTTTTATGGATGTTATTTCATCAGCAATTGCATCTGTGAAAACCCACCACTGTTTCCCCCATATCACAGGTGAGGACAGTGCGATCGAGCTCATGTCACTTGTCCAAGGTCACGCTGCTGGCAAGTGGGGAGTTGGAGTTCACACCCAGAGACCGGTTCTAGGGCTCATGCTCCCGACTGCTTACAAAAGGATTCTGTGCCCTCCATGAAATGTTCTGTAGCTATGAAAAGCAATGCTTACAAAGAATGCTAGTTTCATTCATAGGGAATGTTTATGTTAAACTGTTAAGTGGAAAATTAGTAAGACGAATCGTTATATAAATACTATGATGAAGACAGTATCAGCACCTTGTGATTTCACATATAGGTATGTCTACATAAAGAAACAACACAAATGAATAACTGAATCAAACAAAAATTATCTTTTAGTCTATAAGGCCAAATTAGTGGTTACCAGAAGGGAAGGGGAAGGGTGGTGAGAAGAATAGGGGGCAGGGGCCAGTGGTATGATGGACAGATTTGGACTGTTAGTGGTGAGCTCCATTGGGCACATGCAGATGCTGATTTATAATGAGGCACATCTGACACTTTTAAATGTTACGAAGCAGTGTTACTTCAATTAAAAAATCAAGAAAATACAGGAGGCAATCCACTAAAAACTATGCATAGTAAAAAGGCTGAAAAAAAGTAAAAAGGAAACTGGAAGCAAAGTAGCAAAATACTCAGAATACTAAGTGAATATAAAGTTATCCTATTTGTTTCTAATTCTGAATTCTTATAATCTTATCCCCCATTGGCAAGTAAGAGCTACGTGCTGATATTTAAAGAAAGGGATTTTTTTTTTTGGCCTAAAATTGGGAATCGATAAAGTTGAGATTTAAAAGATACTTTCTCATGGACATAATAATATTCATAATGGCTAACTTGTTTTGAAACTAGTTTTCGGAACTAAGCCCCAAAACTGTTCTAAACACTTTACTATTTCCTGCCTTAAGGGGTTAAGAATTGTTGTTTGCCCCCTTTGATGATGATGATTAAATAACTTGCCTGAGCTTGCAACTTGGGACAGATGCCAGTTTCCCTCCAGAAGCTGTTAGAACGACCCACATGCTTCTCACTGCAACCCCAACTAGTCCCAATTAGAAATAAGACAGGGTTGTCTTATTTCTTCCCACTGTGGTTTTTGTTGTAAATATGCTAAATAGAATTTGATTACTTTGGGAGGGAACTAACTTGTCTTCAGAATATTGTTAGTAGGGGAAAAAGCTTTAAATACCATTGTGGACTTAACTATGTATTCATCCTCCCCATTCAAAGATTATTTATTCAAAAAGGATCTTCCCAAGTTGGATGCTATTTTTTTTTTTTTTTTGGGTGACCAGATGTATGCTTTACTTCTGGCAATTTCCATATAGGCCTAGTTCTCCTGCTTCATTCTCAGCCTATATCTGGTTCCTGCCACCCCCCAGCCCCATCTCCCTGGGCTGACCAAAGGTGCCTTCTTTGGGATACATGTAGAGAGAAAACCATTCCTGGACTTCTTCTGCCCTTTTGAAGGGATTATTAGTGCTGAATCAGTGCTATTCGAGTGCCATTGGTGGGTCAAGTTCAGGTAAGGAGAGAAGCTCAACCAGCTACACACCTGCATTTGACTTGCCTAAAATAACATCATTGGGATATCAAGCATTCTTAGTACAGGCTGTGGCATCATTGAAGAATGAAAAAGTCACGTGAGATCATTGATTTGAACCTGGCATTTTACATTTTATTTTGAATCTCTACCTTTTTTTTTCCCCCTAGGAAAGGGCCATCTAATTTCCATCTTGGGAAAATTTCCCTCATCCAAGACAAAAGAGACTTTCTCTTTGTTCTGGAGGTCTAGAACTCTACTAACCCAGCTTGGGAAATGCGGAGCATAGCAGAGCTGCCTGTGAGGCTGACAGGCAGCTGTGTGCAATTTGCAAAGCCCCATCACTATTCCAGGGCCTACCTTCCAGGGGCGCTTCCTGTAGGTTCATACTCGAGATGCTCTTGGAAGGAGGAATTTGGTCCCTGGGATGTGAGGGGAGGATAGTCACGGAGGCCCCTTGTGAAAGAGGCTATCGGCATCTCGGCATTGCCTACACTGCCCAATGCCAGATCACCGCTGAGCCCTATAAAGGGTGGACGCTCTAACAGTGCCCCAGTCCGCCTGCCTCCTTAGTGATCTGCTTCTGTGCCTGAACCAGGTAGGCTGCATTGGAAGGACTCTTGGTACCGGTGTTGGTAACAGGGAGAAGTCCTAGGTAGAGGCTGAGGCTGTTAAATCTGGCAAAGACAAGGGCGGGGTGGGGGGAGAGGGGGGAAGGATTTGGATGGGAGGGTTCTAATAGACGGTAGGGGAAGGGAAAGAGGGATTGGTGTCCTTTTTTGAAGTTGCAAGAAATCCATTCAGAGTTACGGAATTCCTAGGTTGAAACCTTTTGCACGATTCTTGTAACTGAGCATAGGAGACTGAGTTTAAAACGATGATCATCAAGAGGATGAAACCTTGTGAATTCACAGTTCAACCTAAATGTAAGGAAGTTATATTGGGTTAGCTGGACTTAAAATGTCTGTATTGTCTTTCAGCTTCATTCAACTCCTGCTAAGATGTCCTGTAAGCAGAGCCAGAAACAGTGTCAGCCCCCACCCAAGTGCACCCCCAAATGCACCCCCAAGTGTCCTCCTAAAGCCCCTCAATGCCCAGCCCCCTGTTCACCTTCAGTCTCCTGCTGCAGCTCTGGGGGTGGCGGCTGCTGCAGCTCTGGGGGAGGGGGCTGCTGCAGCTCTGGGGGTGGGGGCTGCTGCAGCTCTGGGGGAGGGGGCTGCTGCCTGAGCCACCACAGGCCTCGCCGATCTCTTCGACACCGACATCAGAGCTGCTGTGGTAGTGGCAGTGGCAGGAGGTCTGGGAGCTCCAGCTGCGGCTCTGGGGGCTCCAGCTGTGGCTCTGGGGGCTCCAGCTGCATCTCTGGGGGCTCCAGCTGCGGCTCTGGGGGCCCCAGCTGCTGCTCAGGGCACTTCAGCTGCTGCTCGGGGGGCTCTGGCTGCTGACCTGAGCCATGAGGACCACGGAGGAGCAGCACCCGAGGAGGAAAAGTGCTGCAGACCTGCCTGCTAGGCTTCCCTCCATCTCCCAGCTCCAGGAGGGGCTTCTTTCCGCCTGTGTTGAATGCACTGCAAGGCCTGAGGTTTTAACCTCTACTGTTCACTGGCCTGATTCTCCCCCTTGGACACAGCTCTTTGGAGGACTTGATGCTGGAGTTCAGTCATGCAGCTGTCTTCTCTGTAACAATAAAGACTTTTAATCCTGAAGTCACTGTCCCCTGATGATGTTTTGTTACCCTTTCCCTCTCCTCACTCCCTGCGTCCAGTCCTCCTCCCTTCCTTCCATCAAATGCGAGAGAATACTTCAAACATCACTTTGGAAGCAGATTTTGGAACTGAAGTGACATAGGGCCCTGGGAATAGTGTTCTCTTTCATGCTCTCAGTGTTGGGACTTGATCTAGCTTGGAGGAAGGACTGTGTCTGAGCCCACAACCCTGACTCAAGCTTCGGGTGTGCAGAGTTGAGACTGTGTTCTCAGAGAGGAGGGTGGCGGAGTCCAGGAGGGTCAAAGAAGCTCTCTCTGGCAGGGCAGAGTGTGCAGATGACTCCATCCATCCTAGTTATGGGAGATCAGATCACTAAAGGGCTCCCAGGAATGGACCCCTTTGCTTTTGTAATTACTGTAATCTTCTGGGTGCTTCTATCGACTGACTAGAGAGGAGAACTGTGTGTGTGTGGTGGGGGAGGTTAGATTCTGGAGAAGTGTGCATTTAGGAGGCAGGGATGATATACCTGAACCTATTTCCCCTGAATCCTGAAATCCTGAGTTCAGGTCTGAGTAGAGAACCAAGAAATTTCTCTTGCCAAACTGCCTGCGTGTGTTAGTGTGTGGGGCATCAGCGGGGGTGGAGTGTTGGGCACAGGGGCTTTGGTCTGGGTGTTCGGTTCCCAGTTCCTTTAGGAGTAAGCAGATTCCTCCAGGAGAGTCTCCAAAGAGTACAATAGAAATGATACATATGAATCAGTCTTCTATAAAGCAGTGCAATTGGTTGAGACTTTGATAAGAGTTGACTGAGAGGCGTGGAGTGAGCGAGCACTGAGGCAGTCGCGGTCCCCACGGTGAGCACCTGCTTGTCCAAAAATCACCTCCAGAGCTCCTGCCTCCACCTTGTCACGTCATTACTTCCTTTTCTAATATTGACCTCATCTCTAGGTGCACACAACCTGTTAATCAGGCTCTAAAGCCACATTAATGAAACTGGTATTTTTTTGTGACTTAACTTCTTTTGTCTGTTCCCTCATGCCACTCCCAGCTCGCTTATCCCCAAAGCTGGTCTTGCCATTGACTTTTGAATTCTCCTTTTGGATTTCTCTTATACCTCACATTCAAGATCACAGGCAATTGTGTTAATTAAGAAGCATTTCTGAGGTTAGCTCGCCTTCCGAGGCTCTCTCAATTCTTAAAAGTTCCTTATTCTATGTCCTCCCCAGGTGGCACGGTGGGTTAAAGCACAGCACTGAGAAGCTAAGGCCACTTTCGCATGAGTTCGATTCCCACCTGCCCCGGAGGTGACCACATGGCGCGGCAGACCTCTCCTGACACGCCCGCTGCCCCCCTCAGCAGTGTACTTTTGTTGATCTGCCTGTTCTGCTCCCCACTCTGTCTCTGGTGAAGCCTCTCGCTGCCCCTGAGCCTCTGGCCTGTACCCCAGTTCTGTATGTACAAATAAATAAAATTTTTTTTAAAGTTCCTTATTCTAAAAGCATCATTTTTTTCATAGACACTCTGGACTCGGGAAAGTCTTTCTTTTCCCTCTCTACCTTTCCAACCATTCCCTCTCCTGCTCCTTCCCTCCCATCCTTCTTCCCTTCTTTCTTCCTCTTTCTCTCCCCACTCACCCCCTCCACCCATTTGGCAGTGGCCCTAGGGACAACCTATCTCCATGGGGGCTTGGGTGGGGTAACGAGCAGAGCAGTCCGGCTTTTTGTAACTGGACCCATGTCCTGCACAGCCTCCTCCCAGGCCCATCAGGCTAGAGAGGGACAAAGGGACCTGACTGATAGGTTTCTCGTCTCAATGATTCCATAACTGGGCTTGCTGGGTTCTTCTTTCTGTCTCCAGTGACAGAAATCACCGCTGGCATTCCCACTTCTGCAGCCTGCCGTCATCTTCACTCAACCCATCCGGAAGCATCTGGATGAAACCCAGCAGGCTTTCCACATAGCTGTGGTCTGCCCCTGGGACTCAAGGACCAAGAGCCAGAGAGATGCAAACTAGGATAAGTCAGCGAACAAGCAGCTGGTGACTCTACAGGATGCCTGTGTGGAGGGGAAGGGTGTGTGTGTGTGTGTGTGTGTGTGTGTGTGTGTGTGTACCTGTACTTTGCTGAAAGGCACAAAGAGAACAGATCCCAAGGAGGGTGCCCAGCCTTCCCCCCACACGGTGCCTTTTCTTGGAATATACGTAGCCTCCTAGCTATGAACTGTCCTGTTTGGAAAGTAAACACTCCACAACAATCCTGGCACCTCTCTAGAGTGACTTGAATACCCACGTGCACCACCTACGGTGCTACCTGAGTGATGAATGGCTTTGGGATGTGAGTGTCAGCTGAGCCAGTGTGTTGGGAAACGGGCCCCTCCCAAGTGCTGGTGCGAGGATGAATCTTATAAAAGGTTCTCTGGCTGGTCACTACTCAGTCCACTGCCTTGCAGGTGGCCCGTTCCAGTTGAAGAACTGAGTGGGTCTTCTAGAGAGCTAGCATCTGGTAAGTCTCCAAGCAGAGCCCAAATGGGCTTGGGAAGAGGTGAAGTGGAGGGGGGAGAGGGCAGAATGCAGCCTGCAGGTGGGTGTGTGTATGGGCGGGGGGAGCCCTGGAAAGGGCCCATGCTTCATGGGAACTCATCTGGCGAGATACCGGTGAGGTGGTGGAGGCCCAAGGGAGGGTGAGCTGCGGTTGCAGTGCAGGCCCATGGCACAGCTGGGAGTGGGGCCAGGCCTCTGGGCTCCCAGGGCTGCTACGAATTTCTGTCTTCTGACCACTCTGCCTGATGGCTGCAGGGAATGAGAGGCAGGAGAGAAAGACCAGGCACTGGTGCTTGTGGATTCTTTAGACCCAGGCATCAGGGACACCTGTGCGATTTGAGGCCTTCTAAACCACAGAGGCACTTTATAGAGTGCTAACAGCCATGCCAGTATCCCCTGTAGCTTTGTGGGCACAGTGAAATAGGGGGTGGGGGTGGGAGATGTTGCAATCAGCAGCAGATTTTGGAACTGGATCGTGGGATCAGTTGGCACCAGGTTCTCACCGGCTTCTGCCCAGTGCTCGGGTGGTCTTCACCTTCATCTTAGAGAAGAGGGGAAACTAATTCTTTGCTTAGCCGGCTGCCCCACTCCTCCAACCCAGGGCTGTTGAACTGATTGGAAACACTCTCTGGGGTTTGTTTCTTGCTTCCCTTCACCGGTGCCTTTTATAGTGTCTTCTTTTCCCCTTCCTGGCACCAAGCCAGATTCACTTGCTCACAAATGCAAATCTGAAAGCCCTGCGTTCCACTGTCCAGAGAAAACGTCCGCTTGCGTGTGACAGGCTGCCTTTCTTGCAGGTTCTCCGCAATGTCCTCCCAGCAGAGCATGGCTTCAGCCAAGGGCTTTTCCAAGGGGTCTTCCCAGGGCTCCGGGCCGTGCCCCGCCCCGGCGCCCGCCCCGGCGCCCTCCTCCTCGTCCTCCTGCTGCAGGGGCGGCTGCTGCGGCTCCAGTTCCGGCTGCTGCGGCTCCAGTTCCGGCTGCTGCGGCTCCAGTTCCGGCTGCTGCGGCTCCAGCTCCACCGGCTGCTGCTGCTTCCCCCGGCGGCGGCGCCGGCAGCGCAGTGGGTGCTGCTCCTGCTGCGGGGGCGGCAGCCAGAGGTCGCAGAGCACCAGCAACACCGGCTGCTGCGGCGGCTGCTGAGCGCCCCGCCGGCCTGCCCCTCCCGCCAGCCCGCCCACCTCGTGTCCCCACCCTGCATTCCCAGGCTCCCAGGCCGGTGCGCCTCGGCGTACGCCCCCTCTCGCTGTAAAACCGCGTGCGCTCGGATGTTAGAACCCACCCTGTCCGCAGTCCCAGGGAACTCCCTGACCTCCTGTGAGATCCCTCGTGGGGAACCCAAGAACCGTGGTGGGGCTTTGGGTCCTACTGTGCAGGGTTTGCACACAGTAGGTGCTCCAAAAATGCCTACTGCTTTGACTGTTCTGTGAAGATGGCATAATAAAGCTTCTACCTCCAGAGAACATCCTCTTTCCTATTGGTTCTTTCATTCATGTCTTTGTTATGGTGTCCTACTACCTCTCTCAGCTCCCATAGCAAGGCTCGGTATGGTTGTCAATGGCAGAGAAGGAAAAGTCAAGCCTGACTCTCTGGTGTTTACTTGAGATAGCCAGGCAGTGTCCCAGGGCCTCACCTGTCATGCTTCGTCTCACTTCATTCTCAGTGACTCAGTGCGGAAGGTGCTGTGTTGCCCCATTTTACAGAAGAGAAACTGAGGCCAAAATGAAGTCACCCAGCTGGTACCTGATGGACAAGACTGGATGCTTGACTCCAAGGCTAGGCTCTTAAATGATCAACTCGGGACCTCAGAATCTTCTAGAGCTTTCCTCCTGACGCATGCAGCCCAGTTTTGGATCAGCAGCTCTTGGGACTTTGGAATCAGGAGAGCTGACACTTCTTCTGCGTGGATTACTGGCCCACCCACTGCTTGGCTTGCTGGCTGAGGAAGCTTTTCTAGCTAGATATTCTGGATCCTGCCCCCCCCCCCCGGGCTTCATCAGTGCAGCAGGATGATCAGGAGCAAGGGTTTCCAGAGCTCTGTGGGGTGAGAGGTGCCATGCCCTGCAAAGTGGGATGTCATTTTCTGCAGGTGTGGGTGAGGAGGGGGGGATCTCTAGTGGGCCAGAGACCCATGCCTGGGGGTGCAGATCTCATCCACTCATTTCAAGAAAGAGAAAGCAGGAATAATTTTCATTGTAGTGGTGTCCACTGAGTTCAAAAGCAAAGAGACAAAAATAACAGTGATAATAATAGCAGCCACAGCTCCCCTTTATTGGGCACTTAATTTGTTCCAGGTAGCAGGCTGCTTTAGAGTTATTAGCCCATTTAATCCTCACAATAGCCTCAAAATAGAGACATTTATTTCCCTTTATGTTTATATGTATATGTGTGTATCTATATGTGTGTATCTATCTATCTATCTATTTATCTATCTATCTATATCCTTTTTATACACACACACATACACATATATAAAGGGAAATCCATATATATTTGAGGACACTGAGTTCAGGGAGTTTCACTGTCTTGGCTAAAGTCACAGTTAGTGAATGTCCAAGGCCCCCAGGTGACAAGGGAGGGAGGTGAGACAGACTGGAGTCTGCTGGACTCCAAGCCCAAGTCCTCAGCCTTAGAAATCACAGCATCCCGGGGAAGGGAGATTTGGCTGCAGCGGACACACCCAGGCTCTTAGAAAATTGGAGCTTGGCTTCTTGGCTGCTGCTTCATCAATGACCCAACGACCGGCAGGCTTTGTCATGACATCCACCCAGCCAAAGGAATTTGCTCAGAGGCGAGGTCAGAAATGTGCCATTGATTCATCCCGGATGTTTAAAGCTGAAGCTGAATGACCCTGCCAGGGAGTTTCTGAAGGGCAGTCCAGCCTTGGGTGGGAGGGGCCCTACCTCCATCTCTGGGATACTGTGATTCTAGTGGGAGGTGGTTTGTGGATACTGTTTATAAGCACATGAAGTCACCTGTGGACCTGCCTCTCCACATCAGTAATGAGTGTTGAAACAACCCCGGGAACCTGGTGGAGGGCTGAGGTGGGAAGGGAGAATTGTCTGACTCAGAGGAGGCAGATTGGGAAGCAACCTGAGGGTGATGAGGGTGACCCTTAGGCAGGAAGCCGAGGCCTGAGATTTGGGAAAGAAAGGTAGTGACTCACAGAGAGACACGGAGCAACGCCCTTGAACAGGAGGCGCACTGATAGCCATCAAATGACCATGGGTCAGCCGTACCGCCAGCTCACAACCCCTGGCCCCAAACTGGCCATCCCAGAGAGACTCTGATCAGAGAGATTTGGGCATTCTAAGAACAGTTTTGACATAGAAACCTAGAATGCTGTTTTGCATGGCCTGCACTCTCTGCTCATGACCTCGTGGACTTTCCTGATTCTAGCAGCAGCAGCAGCTGCAGCAGCAGGCAAAGATGTTTGAGCGACTCAGGCATACCCCAAGGTGGCACAGGGATCCCCAAGTTGGCACAGGCATCCCCTGAGGTGGCACAGGGATCCCAGAGGTGGCACAGGCATCCCCTGAGGTGGCACAGGGATCCCCAAGGTGGCACAGGCATTCCCCGAGGTGGCACAGGCATCCCCCGAGGTGGCACAGGGATCCCCGAGTTGGCACAGGCATCCCCCGAGGTGGCACAGGGATCCCCGAGTTGGCACAGGCATCCCCCGAGGTGGCACAGGCATCCCCCGAGGTGGCACAGGGATCCCCGAGGTGGCACAGGCATCCCCCAGGTGGCACAGGCATCCCCCAGGTGGCACAGGGATCCCCGAGGTGGCACAGGCATCCCCCCAGGTGGAAGCAGTACTCTTCAAAAGTAGGGCCTGAAGGGGATTTGGCAACATGAACTCAGTACACTGGCAGGCAAAATCAGATTTCCTGTTACCTTCGAATAATAACAAAGTATTGTTAGCAAGACAGTGACAGCATTGTTAGATGTATTTTACTCATGATGGCTCCTGTTTCAGCTTCAACTTTGTTTTTATAGTGGTTGTTGCAACAAATGATATTTATATTAAACTTAGGGTTTATGAGGTACTTTCGCAATTCTCTAAATAAGTATCCTCCTCTGTTTAACAGGTCTGGAAAGGCTTGAGAGTTTAGGTGACCACCTTAAACCTGCAGCTATCTAGCCCTCCAGCCAACAGCAGCGATTTTTGATTTGACTTGGCCTTGACTTTCAACAGAACCAAGAGACACCTCTCCTTAATTTGTGTGCTGAGATAATTGAATGGTGTGACCCAATTGATTATTTAGGGACTGTCCTATATTTATCATTTCATTCATAGCATCTAGAACACTGCCTGGTCAATAAATAAGCAAATGTTTTTCAGTGAATAATATATAAAATACTGTGTTAAGTAATTCAAGGAAATGTACAAAAAATATGGATTGACCTCAAGGAGCTTATGGTCTGAGAAATGTAGTAAGTAACCAGACAAATGATAATATCACAAGAAACAATATCACATAATACATACAATAAATACAGACACATATAAATACTGGAACATCATGAGCAGAACATGGCATGGACATGGCTATATGGGAACTCAGTGGAAGTGGAATTTATTACAGGACTTAAAATGAAGGCAAGTGATGTGGACTGGGTAGTTCATAAGGCTTCAAGGGAGGAAGGGTGTGAGCTAGGTCTAAAGGATGGAGACACTTGGGAGAGGCATAGATTAATTTGTTCTTGCATTCACTCAATTTCATGGACACTGTGGTTTGTGGTGCTGGAACAGGATGGGGAGTGAGACCAAGATCCTGTCAACATGAACCTTACCTGTGAGAGAGGAAGACAAAAAAGTGAGCAAAAAATTCAGATAATTTTGTATTTTAAAAAAAGTGCTGTGGTAAAAATAAGATAAGATAAAAGTGTAGATATGAACAGAAGTTGTAATTTGGGGACTTTAGAAGGGATTAAGGAGGGCCTTTCTGAGGGAAGTTCTCTGCAGAAATGGGTGGAAGCATCACCCAGAGCAGGAAATCAGCTGGTTGAGTGTTCCTGCCTTATTGGCCATCAGAAGTCCCAGGTGTTTAAGGGAGGGGCTCTCCCTACTATGGAAGTAGCTTGGAATTCTAGTTGTTTGGCATACAGAGTTGATAGTGAGATGGATCATATATGAGCTGAACATTATTTCCCTCAATTGTTACAACTCTGCCATCAGGCAGTTTTTCCCACATGTTTTTGTTAAGAAAACGAAGCCATTTTAAGGTTGCACAGCTCGGGATTGGCAGAACAGGAATTTGAACTGGAAGTGTCTGACTTAAGACCAATGTTCTGAAAACTGAGCTGTAAGATACATTTATGAGAAGGAGGGGAATAATTTCAAGTTTGAACAGAGGGAAAAGAGATCCAAAGTAGAGGTGGTGGTGTGGAGTGATTACAAGGACGCAGCTCAGAGAAGCGATGAGACTAGGTCATGGATAGTGTCAAATACCAAGGAGCTGAAACTATATCATATTTGTGGAATATTATGGTAGGTCAATGATTTTAAAAGTACTCAAGAAAGACTTTAAAGATTTAAAGATTTTTGTCCCTCCCTGGTGGCACAGCGGGTTAAAGCACAGCACTAAGAATCGAAAGCCACTTCCGCATGAGTTTGATCCCCGCCTGCCCCGGAGGTGACCACATGGCGTGGCAGACCTCTCCTGACCCGCCCGCTGCTCCCCTCAGCAGTGTACTTCGTCCAACTGCCTGTTCTGCTCCCCACTCTGTCTCTGGTGAATCCTCTCACTGCCCCTGCAACTCTGGCCTGTACCCCAGTTCTGTATGAATAAATAAATAAATCTTAAAAAAAAAGATTTAAAGATTTTAAAAGTACTCAAGAGGTCGGTCTACTGAATATCATAGCATTGATACCTCCCTGACATGACTAAAAATAGTGAGGCAGCAATGATTAGGATGCTCTAGAGGAGGGAATGAAGGGGGAGAATACAGGACATCTTTGTGAGAAGTACAGTGGTCCAGACTGGAAATGAAGATTTGAACTCAATACACAGTAGTGTGTAAGGAAATGACAGGATGAAAATCATCTGTCCACAAGAAAGAAGAATAGAATGGGTTGATGTCTTGGGACAGAGGAAGTGGAGGCAACTGAGATTCTCTGAGGTTTAGTGCCTGGTGATGAGGAAGTAATGACAACATTGGCAAATCAGAGAAGACAGGAGAAAGAACTCCTGTGGGGAGGAAGATGGTGAGTTCAGTTAGGGCACCTGAGAATGAAGTCCTGGCAAGACTTGACCATGATGGCAGGTGTGGGGAGTGAACTCCAGACTTTTCAGTCCCTGAAAATTGAGATTAAATACATAGCAGTAAGGACACAGAGGTGACTGTCAAGTCCTAGGGATTAGATGTGATCTGACTTCTGCAGTAGAAGATGCTAAGGGAACAGAGCTGGTCTGTCTTGTTTATTGCAGTAATCTCAGATTAGGAACAGATTGGGACATAGAAGGCACTCAATGGCTATGTGTTGGGTGAATAAGTGAATGAATGAATGGGCAAACCAGGAAGTCAAGAGTTGAACTGATGGGGACTTTGAGTAGTTGAGTCCCAAGTGAAGAGGCCAAAAATGGTGAAGTCACAAAAATTACTCAAGAGACTCGGATCAAAGCTATTTTGGGGTCTCAGTTTCTAGAAGTACAGGTGGTGGAGAAACGGGACAGTGCGGGATTGCAGAAGCGAAAGGATATCATCCAAATCAGGTTAGTTACACAGGATCTTCCTTCCCAGTGCATGATCCATTCTGGAATCTTTGAATCATTGGACAGTTAGAATAAGAGATTCCATCTGTAGGGATAGCAGTTTCATCTTAAGCAAGTGGAACAGGTTGAACAGGAAAACCAACATTCATGGTGAATAAGGAAAACATCCTCTTTCTTGTGAATGACACCACAGAAGAGTAGATGATTTGGCCCTGACAAATCTAAAATATGTCAGCTTGCCTTGGATGTGTGATAGTCCATCCTCGAAGAGCAAGTATCTTCTCTTCTCTTACGGATATTGCATCAGAGCAAGAGCTATGTCATCTAATGTAGCTCATTCTTCAGACTATATTAGTTCTATTGCCAGTGATATATTTATATTGAGTAATTTGCATATTCAAGGCCTATTTTCTACATGTGTGAAATGTGTTTATAAGTACTTGAAAGTCAGGAATTAATCTCTTTCCTTAGTCCCTCACCTGGCACTGCATTGGAAATTTGTGTTCATTTGTGACGTCAGTCTTTCATTCATTAGAACTTCATTGATCAATTACTATATGCTAGGTACTGTGTGATACACAGAAGTAACTCTTCTCCAGTAGGTTAGTGGTAGAGGCAACTATCATAAGAATTGATGTGATAAATAAATTAGGACATAAAGCAGGCACCACAGAGAGAGGGGTCGTTGATCCTGCTGGGGTAAAAGGACTTGTTTGAGTTGAGTTCTGAAGGATGTGTAGGAGTTAGCCAGACTGAGAAGACAGGAGAAATAAGAAAGTTAAAATAAAGAGCCTTAAGTGGGAAGGCAAGCATGTATGTGTTTTGTAGCAAACAATTTTGCATGGTTGGTGCTCAGGGAAACCAGGGCAGGTGAAATTATACAGCTGGTCTGGGTATAGAAACACAGGACCTTGTACAAATGCCTGAAGCTACTGGAACTTGACCTTGAAGACATGGCAAACCAGGAGACTTGGGAACTTAGGCTTCCCACCTATGTTTTCAAGCATTCTAAAGTACCTTACTTAAAAGGTGAGGGGGTTAAATTCATCTCTAACTACCATACTCTATTTTTTGTACTTAGTGTCTTCCCCAAATTTCAGAGAGCATTCATTGTTTCATCTTGTATTAAATATTCTTTCATCCCTTTGAATAATGTCTGCTCCACTAACCATCATGCCAGATATTACCAACCGAGGTCACCAAGTTTCAAGCTCTAGTTCCCACGGTCTTTCTTCGTTTCGCAGACGCCAGCCCTCTGTGCTGCCTTACCCATTGTGGGCCAGCTTCTGTCGCTCCCTTCCTGAAGATGTATTTCCCTTAGAGTTTTTCTAGCCCTTTAACTGTTTCTTTGCTGTCTCTCAACTCCATTTCTGGCTCTGTGCATTATACCCAGGGCTCAGGATGACCTTCTGGCCTTCTTTCTACAGAGAAATTTCCCTTATTCCCTCACTCCTCACACTTTTTTTTTTTTTTAAAGATTTATTTATTTGTGACCCTCCCTGGTGGCGCAACAGGTTAAAGCACAGCACTAAGAAGCTTAAGCCACTTCCGCATGAGTTCGATCCCCACCTGTCTCAGAGGTGACCACATGGCACAGCAGACCTCTCCTGACCCGCCCGCTGCTCCCCTCAGCAGTGTACTTCATTGATCTGCCTGTTCTGTTCCCCACTCTGTCTCTGGTGAATCCTCTCACCCTCTGCATCTCTGGCCTGTACCCCAGTTCTGTATGAATAAATAAAAAAAAAAGATGTATTTATTTGTGCATACAGAATTGGGGTACAGACCAGAAGTACAGGGAATGGTGAGAGGATTCTCCAGAGACAGAGTGGGGAGCAGAACAGGCAGCAGAGGAGGCAGATCTATGAAGTACGCTCCTGAGGGGAGCAGCGGGTGAGTCAGGAGAGGTCTACAGGGCCACGTGGGTCACTTCTGGGGCAGGTGGGGATTGAAGTCACACTGAGGCCGCTGCAGCTAGCTTGCAGTGCCACGTCCTAACCTGTTGTGCCACCAGGGAGGGCCCATGGATGATTTCATTTTTATTGTGTATGCCTCCAAAATCTCTCTAATGATTTCCTAAGAATTAAGAATTACAGGATAAAGTTCTCAAATGACCATAGATTATATTCCTATGACTGTCTCAGACACCACTTATACTAAATATAACTAGATCTGAAACTTTTTCTTTTCTTCAGAAGTTTTACTTCCAATGGTGGAACTGTTGTCGTGGCCCATGTTGAAGGGCTCACAGCATCCTTGACTCTTCCCTTTCCCTAGTTTTGTCTCAAACCAGTAGCCTGCTATTGCTCACTCCTTCCCAGCAGATCCCCCTTTGGCCCTTTTGATTTCTACCACCACCATCTTTTCATTCTTGCAGTAATTATTTGATTTTCTTATGGCAGTTTTTAATTCTTTACCTGGTAGGAAGAAACTTGCGGTTTTAGTTTCTGGAGATTGGTTTTCTTTCATGGTATATTGTTCCCTGAGAACTTGCTTGGCCATTTGCATTTTCTTTTCTCCTCATGTGTGCTTTGGGGTTTGCTTTGCTGTGTATGGGGCTTCCATTGGATGTGGGCCTTCCTTGCCTACTGTTTGGGTGGGTATAGTTGCCAGGGCATTCCTCAGGGGGTATGCAGCTTGGTGGCAGTCCTGGCTATGTGGGGGTGAGCAGATGGTGGAGTCCCATGGAAGGTGGTGAGGCCTCTGGCTGTCCTGGCATCCTGCCTAACACTAACCGTGCAGGCACTGGTGGGGTCTTGCAGAGAGTCAGAAGTCCTCTACCTCATCTTTTAATTTTAATTTTATTTAAAAAAAAGATTTATTTATTTATGCATATAAGAGCTGGGGAACAGACCAGAGATGCAGGGGGTGAGAGGATTCACCAGAGACAGAGTGGGGGGCAGACAGGTGAATCGACTTAAATGTACTGCTGAGGGGAGGAGCAGGTGGGGCAGGAGAGGTCTGCTGTACCATGTGGGTCACCTCCCTGGTCAGGGATCGAGCTCATGCTGTAGTGGCTGCAGACAGCCTCATAGTGCTGTGTCTTCACCCCTTGTGCCACCGTGGAGGCCCTCTGCCGATCTTTTTACCCTCAACAAGAAAATGGACAGGAACTTTGGAAGTAAAGACTAAGGCAAGACGCCTGTAATGTGTTGCCAGAGGGCCTAGTGTTTGAAATCCTTATCCTTACCAACACAGAGTGGGGACAGTTTAGACCAGGTAGGAGGGTTAGAACTTTATACCCTGTCAGTCAGACACTGTCTATTCTTGAGCATCTTAGAGACTTTAGCCACAATTGCCATCTTACCTTATCTTCCATCGCTGGTCAGTATTACAGCTTCACTCAGGTTTTCCATTACCATCTTTATACTGTTTATTTAATTTTATTCACTTTATCTTTCTTGTCTACACATACCTCCCATTACCTACCTCAGCTTATTGTTTCTGACGAAATTCAATTTTCTTCTTAACAAAATAAATACTGATGAGTTCCTTTAGCTATTAATTATTAGTGGTAAAAACAATCTTCATCTGAAAATACCTTACCTTGGTCCTCACCTTAATGTTATTTTAGCTCTATATAGAATTCTAAGTTAACACTGCTCTAGCTCACTTTAAAGATATTCATCTAAATTTTTTTTTTTTTT
>NW_004567141.1:2251678-2265454 GCF_000260355.1 Condylura cristata
GGCGGGTCAGGAGAGGTCTGCCACGCCATGTGGTCACCTCTGGGGCAGGCGGGGATCGAACTCATGCGGAAGTGGCTTAAGCTTCTTTTGTAGTGCATTAACCCGCTGCGCCACCTGCTTTCCTAGTGATTTTTATAATTTCCCCTTGATTTTTGAGTACCTGAAGATTCATGACTTTTATTAATTCTTGAAAATGGGAGGTAAACAATCTTTCAAGAATTTTCCTCACTCTTTTATCTCATCCTGAAACTCTTATTAAATGTATGTAGGATTTCTACATTCTGCATTCCAGAAACCACTGCATCCAAATTACTTCAGTGTATTTATCTTCTAGTTCATGATTTTTCTTTTCATCTCTTTTTACTATATTATTTAAAAGTAGTTAGTTTACTATAACATATAGTATCCTTTCCTTCCACTAACAAAACTCCTGCTTTTAGCTATTAATTCGGTTTATAAAGTGGAGCTATAATGTCCACCAATAAAAGGTACAATTAGGGTTAAAATTTCTAAGACATATAAGTATAAATTGTGTTTAGAGACAGGGCATAGAGTTACAAATCTACTCAATTCAATTTGAATTTATGTTCTTGGTTGCCCAGAATAAATATCTCAGAGTCCCTTGCAGCTAAATATTGGCGTGCAACTTGATTCTTGGCAACCGTGGATGTATCTCCAGGAGAGTTTCTTAAAGGATGTCCACATCCTTTGTCCCCATCCTTTTTTGTCTCTTCCATCCTTTCCATGCTTGGAATGTGTATTGATGGCTGGGAACTTCTTATTGAAAGCAAAAGAAAAGTGTCATGCCCAGGGACAGAAAACTAGCTCAGTTCCAGATAGCTGTGAGGCCATGTCAGCACTGAATGGCCCTACTCTGAAATTTTATGTGAAAAACAGAACCAAGTTTGTGTGAGAAGCTTGTAATTTATTAAGCCATTATCTTTTCTGTCTTTTTTCTTGACCAAATATAATAGATCATTCAATGTCTTTTAAATGTCAGAGACTATATATTTAATGTTGTGTTGTTCTTTTGGCCACCTTCACAGTATCTACATGTTTTATATTTTACATTTATTACTATTAATAAATTTTTGAAAAATATTTTTATAACAGGCAGTTATTAATCTAAAATTTCTTGAACCAAACTGCTTCTAGAATACATTGACTTTCATTGAGAATGAACTCTGTTCAAAATTATAAAACAAAATTATCAACCATGAGTTTGTCTTCAGTGGGATTTGATGTGTGGGCATCTTACATGACTTATGTTAAAGATAAGACCCTCTCAGTTAATTTTGGGTTTGTTCCTACCAAATATCCAAGATACCAACCTGGAAACAACTTTTTATCATATGTCCAAAAGGGCAGATTTGTTATAAAAAGGTAGAAAAGAATAATAGACACTCGCACAGACACTCGCACCAGCAGGCAGAAAAACTGTCCCAGCAAGGGACAGGTTTGCGAAGAGAAACACCTACAGTCACAGGTGGGCAGAAGGATGCTGACAATTTTAATATTAATTACTTAGCTTTGATTCTCAGTTTAAACATGTGGTATACTTTGGATGAAGTCAACTAATAGAGGCATGGGGGATGGTTATAAATATTTTCTCTCCCTTAGCCCAGAGGCCAAGTTAAGGCAGATAAGCTTTCTTGTACATGAGGTATCCGTTTAGTCCGGAGGATATCCCCTTTATTGCTTCATGACCTTAGATCTCAAATTCCTAGACTCTCTGTCTTCAGGCAGCTGCCTTATCTATTTATATTTTTTTAACTGGCATTTGTTTACAATTCTATCTTCAGTTATGGAACTTAGGTATTTTTTTTATTTTCTTGCAGACCTATACATTGAAAGGACATTTGTTATATAATTTCTAAATTTAAGATGATTATGGCATAAAGATTTTAAACTTTTATAAGATTTATGCATCTCTATGTTCATAGCAGCTTCATATAAACACAATTGTTAAGATGTGGAATCAATCTCAATGTCCATCCACAGACAACTGGGTAAAGAAACTGTAGTACATATACTCAATGAAATACTACTCAGCTATTAGAAGGATGAAGTAATTTGGGGGGGACATTATAGGTGAATCTTGAGGTGATTATGCTATGAGAAATAAGTCAATAAGTAAAATGTAATTATAAATGGTTTCATCTTTTTTACTAATAAAATTTCTTTTTTGATTAATTAATTAGTTTTCTTACATCTTTGTTAATCTTTATACAGTATTTGATGTCTTCCCTCAGGTGTGTTTCCTGAAGTTTTCTCACCACCACAGCACCTGATACCCATCACCATAGTCCCTTCTGCTCTCCCCTCTCTGTTTTGAACCCTCTTCCTGCCTCTCCTCTGCTGTGGGCCTCAGATCAGTGGCCAACTTGCAGGTCTCCTCTGTTTCTTCTGACACTGTTTATGGGTTTCTCTACATTCCACCTATAAGTGAATGGTTTCTTCCATTTATGGAATATAAATAGCTAAATAAAACAAACTTGCAAAACACGACACTACATAATAACTAGACTGAAAAATATGGTGATTGCCAGCGGGTTAGGATGGGGTAAAGTGACAGTACAGTGGCAAGGTAGCTTTGGTGGAGGACCAGTGAAGTGTGTGTACAAACTGAGGTGTGAAGTTGTCCTCCCAGTTTACACAGTTGTGTACATAAATAGCAGATCAATTAAATTCAATTGAAAGAAAGATTTTAACATTTTATAATACGCAATATTGCCATCACTGGTAGTTGATTGTCTTCACTGTGACATTAAGGGGGAAAAAAAATTAGAGACTGGTGGGAGGACCACAACAGAGATGACAGCATCTCCAAGGGAAGCCAAAGCACAGCCCGTGAGGTGGATTCCCACCTCACTGCTAAGCAAGGCAGGCACAGTACAAAGCCAGACTCTGCCAGTCTCTGCCTTTTGGGATGGTGGTTGTGTTCTGCACACTCTAGTGTTTCTTTAACTACTCAGCACCATAACTTGAACATAGAAATTGTTCAAAAACAACTGTTGATTGGTTGTTGACAGCATAAACTATATAATTTAATCCTTGCTTTGTGCTTTGTACTCATCAGAAAATTACATCAAGGTGTGGTGCATTCTCAATACAAAGCAGCCATCAACCTGTGCTCCACCCAGTCCAGAAACAGCAAAAAATGCCTGGGCTCATTTTTGTCATTATAGCCATGCCATAACTAATTCTTAATCAATAAGTAGAAAGGATTAATGCATTGCCAGTTTATCTAAAGTTTTTTTTTTTATAAAAACTTTCAGGGGTAAATAGTCCATAATTCACATTTTTTTTTTAAAAATGACAACTTTATTTATTATTATTTTCAATTTTATTTATTTATGCATACGGAAATAGGGTATAGGCCAGAGGTGCAGGGGTGGCAAGAGGATTCACCAGAAAAAGAGTGGGGAGCAGAACAGGCAGACCTACAAAGTTCACTGCTGAGGGGAGCAGCAGGTGGGTCAGGAGAGGTCTGCTGGCCATCTGGGTCAGCTCCGGGGCAGGGATCCAACTACACTGAAGCCGCCATGGCTTGGTTTAGCTTCGCAGTGCAGTGCTCCAACCTGCTGCGTCACCAGGGAGGGCCCACAATTCACATTTTTAACATTTGAAGAGATTATTAGGGACCCTGTTGTAAGAGCTCTCATATCTGTGGAGGGAAAAGTCACATTTTTTTTTAACTAGTTTATGTCAATAGTCATTTTAAACACCTTTATAGAATAGCTTTTATCTTGTAGATTTATTATCTCATATTCTTGGGGATCGGTGCTAGTGAATCTTACTTTTTGCAACCTGGGGTTTCACGGTCCTCTTTAGCAAGGCACTATTTTTGGGAGGTCTCTGCAGTCTTGGTTAAGATTAAGTCTTTTCAGAGATTTTCTTTGGGTCCACTGCTTATTTTTATGAGTTGGATGGGGTTCCTGAATAACACATAACACAGAATTCAAATCCACTTATGAGCGGGCCCTAGGTTACAAATTCTTAGGAAAGAAAATTCATTTTTATATTTTGTACTAATGTTATGACAGATGATTTCTTTTGTGTATTGAGTCAGTATTTTACCTTTCCTTTGGGGATGACAGTACAGTTACCATCTCTGACCTTGCTGCATCTCTCAATTCTCATCTCTGAGTGGCCATTAAAACTCACTGTCTTCATTTTTCTGGTGTGAGATCTATAAAGAATATGTAATGGGATTCTCAAAAGAAAAGAAAAGACAAAACAGAAACTAAGGAATCAGAGGTGGGTTTAAGAGATTATTAGTCATAGGTTACTGACTTGGAAAATAGGTCAACAGGATATATTCAAACTGAAGCATGAATAGTAAACAATGAAAACATACAGAGAAGATCCTGAGAGACATATGGGACTTCATGAACATGCCTAAGATATATGTGAACGAGTTGCAAGAGGGAGAGAGAATGGGTCAGATAAATTACTTGAAGAGGTAATGACTTTGTATTTTCCAAAACTGACGGAATTTGTTAGTTTAAGTACCTATAGTACAAGAACCAGAGTAAAACTGCTTAAAACCAAAGGCAAAGAAAGAAATGTCTTCCAAGTAGCCTGAGAGTGAGTATATTATTTTCTTTTGCTTTTTCCAGCCCCCAAATATTATTAGCATACTTAACTGCATTTTGGTATTTCTTTAAGTCCCCACTGCCATCACCTGGTTAACACTTGGGCACATGTAGAAAGAGAAAATCAGATCAGCACCTCATAAGATAGTTTATTTCATTTTGAAAATCGTCAGAATATTTTATATTACATTTTTAATATTAATGTAACTTCCCCTTTATTACTGAATAACTGTGTTCATTGCAGAAAAGTACAAATATAAATGAAAAAAGTATAAATGTAAATGAACAAAAGGTAAAACTCATATTCACAGATAATCATTTTTACACCAGTTATGTTTTTCTCTCAATGGTTCTCTAGGCAAATTTATTCTTTCTAACAGATTTTTTTTTTAAATATTTATTTATTTATTCATATAGAGCTGGGGTACAGGCCAGAGATGCGGAGGGTGAGAGGCTTCACCAGAGACAGAGCGGGGAGCAGAACAGGCAGATCGACGAGGCACACTGCTGAGGGGAGCAGCGGGCGGGTCAGGAGAGGTCTGCCGCGCCATGTGGTCACCTCCGGGGCAGGCGGGGATCGAACTCATGCGGAAGTGGATTTAGATTCTCAGTGCTGTGCTTCAACCCGCTGCGCCACCAGGGAGGGCCCCTTTCTAACAGATTTTATTCAGACTGTGAGTGCTCTTTTTTCACCTGAACTTTTCACCAAATAATGTATTCAAACATCTTTTCAAGACAATAGATATTTATACTTCTGTACAGTAAGAATTTTCCATTTTAATGTCCATGCACCATTTATTTAATCTGCTGCCTATTACTGGGTATTATCTTGCCTACAACGTTTTACTGAGCTACCTATGATATAATGTCTATCATTTATTCCTTCAACAACTATTTATTAGGCCCCTCAACTCTGCCTAACCCTATGCTAAGGATCAGTATTCAGAATGGGGGTTGAAGTTCCTTTCTTGTATGTGAACGCTGAAGAGGCAGACAATGAAGAAAGAGTGCAAAGATTATTGCATACAGTAACATCTAGGAGCACAATAAAACTAGGTGATAAGATAGAACTCGACAGGGTAGAGTCTCAGTTTAGGTGAAGACGCACGGTGGCACACAGCCACGGTGTAGAAAGGGACTTGCTGCTTTCCGCCCCAAGCTGCCTCCCCACCTGGGGGTGCCCTTCGGCCTGGTGCAGGGGCTCCCCACGCCCACCCCAGGCGGGCTGCAGCCCAGCTCGTACTCGTTGTAGCTAGCGCTGCCCTCTGGACCACTCAGCATTAGCCAGCTGTGCTCAGTGCCATAGTAACATGGTCCCCTAAGCGGGACAGAATTCACACTTTATGGAGAATTTTCACATGTTAATCTAATGCATTAATTATTTTTTTGTTTTGATTTTATTCTTTTGTTATGAAAAATTTCAAGTCTCTGCCAAAAGAGAGGATTGTGTAACAGCCTCCCATCACTCAGCACTCAGATTTAAAAAATTAATATTTCTCCAATATTGTGCCACCTTCTTATTTTTCTGGACTGTTTTAGTGTAAAGTTCAGACCACATTTTATCCAACTAGAGAAGAAAGTATGTATTTCTAACTCACAAGGACATTCTTCTCTCTTAGATCAAAGCGATTACAGTTTGTGATTCCTAATCGAATTACAATGCCCCTCTAATATTGCCACATACCTAGCTCCACTATTATTATCTAAAAAAATGTGTTTTTGAAGTTAGTTTCTTGAATCAGATGTAAATAAGGGCTGAACATTTTTGATGGTTTAATCTGTCAAATTTCTTCTCATTTATCACTGTTCATGTTCTCTTTTACATCATGTAATTTTTTAAGAAACGTAATTCACCTCGTGAATTAAAAATGTGAATTATCCACATTTTCATTTTGATCGATTGTTTCTTTTTGGAGCTATTTAGCTTTCTTGTGATGTCCTTACAGTCGCCACTATTTCTTGTAAACTAGAACAAATCTAGACACTCAAATTCGAGTTCACTTTTTTGCCAGGGCAAACCAATCTCAAGTGTGATGCCATCTACATTTTATTGTACCTACAGGGCACTCAGTATTCCAAACCTGAACTTGCAGTGTTGTTAATGTTGAGCTGTAGATTTGGGTGGTGTTAACACCATTATCTTTGTTCATTTTAAAGTTGTTCATAAACTTATTACCTAATATTAGAAGTGCAGACTGATCTTGGTGGCTAGAACCATTATGTCTTTCTGGGTTAATAAATGGCATTTCCTAATTTTTATCATCCATTCTTCATTTATTAACTGAAAATATTTTCATCAGAAGGATTTCTCCTCAAGTATGTGGCAACTTGAAATTCAGTTTAGATAGGCTAGACAGACTAAATGCTACATTCTTTCTTTTGCCAGTCTAAAAATTATGAGTTTGTGACTTAGCAATTTCTTTCATCTTAATTTTAACAGCAGGAAAGTGATCATCTTTGTCATCATCATCACCTCCTGCACTGTAGCCGCTGAAGCACCACAGCGATTAAAGCAAAGGCACAGGAATCCAAATCTTGTGCTTCTTCCTCTGCCCCATAGCACCCCCTACAGGCACCTCAAAGAGTTACATCAAGGAGAAACCACCTTGTGGTCACCCTCAGGTCAGACATAGGAAACCAGGAAACAAATTGCTTGCTCACGTAATTACTCTTCCTCCTACAGAATTATGTAACATAAGTATGCCAGCTATTTTTGGATTCCAGGTGGCACTTGGTGTCTGGAGGTAGGAAAACACGTGGGTAAATGTGTGAATAATCGACCGTGTGTGGGGGGGGGGGCAGTCATGTTCTGCTAGCACCTACCAACTGAGGTGGAGTGGAGGAACACAAAGCCATTGTTCTTTGAAACACCCTTAAGGCAAACATAGGCACCATTTGCAAGAGAAAAGCCATTCTGAAATGAAGGAGGGTGACAGTTTACAAGTCTGCAAAGCCATCACCTGTGTGGTGAAGTGGAGGACAGGTCCTTGTGGTGATCATAATGCTCACTGATAATGATACACACCTGAAACTTAAGTAATGTTATAATGCTAACTTACATCAATAAATGTTTTTAAAAAACTAGGAACAATAACTGAAAAAATTCAAGGCAAAGCAAAAATAGAAACAGGGCAAAACCTGTGCATTCCTCACATCAGTTTGGGAAGGTATTTAACAACAAAACTTTAAAAATGCTTTGTGAATTTAAAATGACAACAGGTTTCTTATTTTTCTTTCAATTTTATCTCCACCACTATTCCTACTGTTACAGGGCACCCCAATGTGAATTGGGTTGCCTGTCTGTGGGTCTTCACCCATGCGCTTACGATTCAATCGTATCATGGACACACTCAAAAGGTTAAATAATGGATTTATTTATAAGGAGAAAGGTAAAGGAATAACCCAGGGAAAGAGGGAGAGAAACACAGGTTAACTAGGATGTCCTACCAGTTCTACTGACTTGAACTAAACCGATTGAGCGCCAAAACGAGCAGCTGCGAACCACCAGGCCAAGAGACCCCCAGAGCCCACATGTCCGGTTTTATCCCAACCTGGCTGCTCAGCTCCGCCCTCACGTCCCAGCGTGCTTCTCCTTGGTACTGATGGGATTTGGAGTTCCAGCATCTGGAGTAGGGGCGGAGTCCATGAAACCTGTACCTGTTACACTACCAAAGGGTGTCACCCAAGTCCCCTCCCTGGCATCCCCCCTCCCACCCTCCCCTCCTCCACAGCCTGAGCCTCCCTGGCCCCCCGCTCCGCTCCTGCTCCTAGGCCTGCGGTCCCTCCTGGTGTTCCTCCTCGCTGGACTGGCCCTGGAACCAGAAAGCTGGCTGGAGCTGTGTGTGGTCCTGATGGAGGATGGAGATAGAAAATATGGAAAGGAGGCGCCACAGGAGGTAAAGATGAGGAGATTGAGGGCCTTGTAGAATCTCCAGTCCCTTTCAAATTCCACCTAGTTATCCAAACTCAACAGCAAACAGGCCACTCCACAAGTGAGTGAGCCCCTCCCAAAGAGAAGACTCTCAGTGCAGTCTCTGCACAGGCTCCCAACAGCGGTCCTCTGCCCACCTGTGCCTACGCAGGTTCTTCTTTCCACCGCTCTCTCCCTCTGCAGAGCAGCAGCCTCCTGCCTGCCCATGACCTGTACCTGTTGGTATTTCTTCTGCACTGACCTCACTCAGCAGAGGCCGCTCTCCTCAAGGCCTCCTGCCTGTGACCACGCAGGCCTCTCTCAGCAAACCTGTCCCTTTGGGGCAGCTCTTCCTACCTACTTGTGCCTATGCAAGTGCCTTTTACTCTTCTGTTCTTTTCTCTAATAAACCTGTTCTCTGAATATAAATAGCGTTTCTGTCTTCTGGAGAAACTTGCCTCGGAAACTCACCTGTGCTGCTGAAAGGGAGCTCTGGTGAAATCTCTCCCAGAGTGAACCCAAGGACCCCACTCTCTAAACACACTGACTCCAAAAACAACTTCACAAGGGAATTTTAATGAGACTTAACTGCAGGCGCACACACAAAAAGGTAAGAAAGGGTTTATTTACAAAAAGGGGAAATGAAGAAAGGAATATCTCAGGGAGAAAGGGGGAAAGATAACTTGGTGAATGCACCCTACCAGTTCCACCCCAACAACATACCGAAAGTTGGCAGAAAAACCAAGCACCCCAAGACCCACACATCTGGTTATGTACCAAGCCTGGCTGCTTATCTCCACCCTCAGTTCCCAGCATCCTCCCTTTGGTGGTGATGACATTTTGGGATTTGTAAGTCCTTGGTGTCTTGGCTCTTTTGATTTGGGGTGGGTTTGTGGAGTTTGTCTCGGACATCCTTGCCCCCCGATACAATGGCAGTGATACCAAAATGTCAGGTTTCCTGGCCCGTTTTCCCAGTCAGGAATGAGCCCCAGGCTGCAGGGCAGTGCTGAATCCCAGCCACTAGACCACCACAGCTGGTGAAGCTGCAGCAGGAATTTCACTGACACTCAGGCAAGCAAGCAAGAAGGGGCAGATTTATTTAGAGAGAGAAAAGGAGAAAGGGACAGAAATACAGTGGGGCTTCCTGGTCAGTAGTATCAGGCCAAGGAGGGGCAAAGAACCAAAGTGGAGTCGTCCCTCAGGGAATATAGATCTTCTTTCCCTCTTTATTCTAGGGCTCCACCAGTCTTTTTGTGATTGGTTAGTTCTCGGTGGTCTCACTTCACTGTCTTAGGGTCTCCGTACCCAGAATTAAGTCTCTGTGCCCCCAGCCCTTTTTCTGTATTGTCCTTGTTCCAGAATGTCCTGTTGCCCCTAGTCCTGGGGTGTTTGATGAGGCCCCTTTGAAATTTGTTGCCCTTATCTCTGGAGCCTCCCTTAACTCTCCTGAAGTCCCTGAAGCTACCTAATTATCCGGAACTTGCCTTGGGTCTCATTCCCTTCCTTTGCTGACGGGGCTCCTGACTACTGCTAGGACAGAGGTCATGGTCTCATCAGTGACTGCTTCCTGCTGAAGGTGGGCATGGTGGGGGGGCAGGCAGGGCTTCACCTCGGGTGATGACCTAAGGGACCTCGGAAGAAGGGTGGTGGATTCCGTTTGAAGGACCATATGGAGTCTGATGGTCTGCAGGCGAGAGATGATCCCCATGAGGCATGTTAGGGATAACTAGGCCGTCAGGGACTTCACAGGAACGGCTTTTCCGTCAGTTGCCTTAAACCCTAATTTCTTGTGGGCCAGGAAGCGTCAGGGCCCCTAAATCTTGGGCATCTCCTCCTGCCTACTTTTAAGGATAAAGTTATAAAGGTATATAATATACCTTTGCTAAATTTTTGGAAACTACACAAATGTGAAGAATATCATTTGTGTGAATATAAAACCCACACTATCTGTATACTGGACATGCTGTTTTTTCACAAGACATGAGAATCTGCTCATCTTTGAAAGTGGTTTAATTGACTCAGTGCTATTTCATCCATTTTCTGGATGCACAGTATTTTAGCTAACTATTCCTTTATTGTTGGACAAGTTCTGATTGCACCTTTAAAAGAAATGACACCATCCTTTAAAAAAGTTGATTTACACACAAGCTTTCTTTTTGAGATAGATACTATCCTGTCCAATCCAGTGACTTTAAGATTTCTCCACGTACCTCTGAGTGCCACTGCTAAGTATTTACCAGTATTTACCACAAAAGCCCAGTAACTGGTAACTACAGAAAGACAGGGATTATTTTGTGTGTACTTTATTACAGAAGTTGAACCTAGTTTCATATTTATTGACCTTTTGCAGTTCTATTGTGTATTGTCTTTGTCCTGCCCCAATTTTTTGAAACCAGAACTTAATTGTTGTATCCCTTAATAGATGAGAACTTTTTGCATTTGTACTACATGGGAACTATGTATTGCTAATAATATGAAATTAAATTAATATGTCGAATACATGTTCTCAACCTTTACTCTACTTCTTGTTTCCTTTTAAAAACTTCCTAGGGCGACTTTTGCCCCCTGGATCAAAGGGGCAGGGCCTCGGGGATTTGGAAGTGGTCTCTGGGGAGGCACAAGAAGGCAGCTGCCTCCGATGGCCGATGGCTGGTGGGTGGCTCCGTTCACTCTCGCAGGGAAATGGGCCCAGCTAATGTGGGTGGAGTTGCGAGTGTGTGGTGTCTGATTTCCTCTCCAGGCTGGATTACTGGTGCCTGTCTTTAGCTCGGGAACCCACTTTCCTCATCTCTGTGCCTCTGGATGCATCCCACCCGGGCGAGGGTCCTTTTAGGTCGCTAGGGGGCAGTATTGGGCACAGTGGTTCCTGGAGTGTGACAGCAATCTGTACATCCGGCACAAGCCAGCCTGCACCCGGCCACCTATTCCCTCTGTGCTTGCTCCGGTTAGAGAAAGCTGCATAGCGCGCTAGGTGCAAGCTTGCATAAAGGGCTGGCAGTGCAGGGATGGACTGAGATGGCAGGGCTCGCTAGGAGTGGAGGCGGCCGGTAGACGCTCAGTCGCAGGTGCTGGAGTGCATGCGCACACTGATCATGACAGGCCTTGGCGGTTGGGGGAGTGTGTGGAGGGCCAGGAGGAAGAGACTTCATGGAAGAGTTGGGTTTGGGCTGTGTCCAGCAGGATGGGTAAATCTCCAGGCGAAGGGGCATTCCAGGTTAAACCTGGCCTCCTGGAGCTGCAGGTGGCCTGGGCAGCAGAGCACAGGCAGGCGAGGGCGGGGCTGGGATTGCATTTAGAGGGAGGCACGGCCAGATGCAGCCCCAGGGTCGAATTGTGTAAGAAGCGAACATCTTTTGGGGGATTTGAGCAGATTTCCTTCCTAAGCCTGACACGGGTTGCTTTTATTTAGGCGAGTGACTCTTCACCTCCGTTGGCCCCTAACTGCTCAGATTAAAGAAGATGCACCCAGGATAGACCTGGCTTCAAGTCACCACTGGGGCCGTTGCTGCAAAAGTGAGACCCTGCAAGCAGGCACATGGACAGTACCCCACCCCCCTTCAGCCTCTTCCCCAGAGCACTGGCATTTTAGAGCTCAGAGGATTCAGGCTCCATTATTCTTTCTCCCTCTTCCTCTGCCCCTCCAAAATCCAATGATCAAGTCCCACCTAGCTAAATAGTTCCTGCATTTGTTTGCTTCTCTCTCTCTGTGCTTTCCATCCCTTGCCTGGGTCACAATCATCACTTGAAGCAGTGCTGTGAGGAGAACATTCCAGGGGGGCCTCTAGGTCCACTGTGGTGCCCTTCTACGAGACCTTCTCCCATTTCTGTCCCCACCCCCAAGCCCCCTGAGGGAAACAGTTATTCAAGTAAGTAAAGCCTGGATCAGATTAGGCACTGTCCCTCTACTTTAAGACACCCTGGCATTTGGCATAAAACTCAAGTTCCTGCCCTTTGACTTTTAGGTCCAATGTGCCTGGGGCCTTCTCTACCTGGTGCTCCTGGGTTGTACCCCCTTCCCCCCACTCCCCCTTTCACCACGTTCTCTTTCAGGCCACACTAATATCCCTGTCACAGGCCAAGCCTGTTTTCATTTTTTGGAGTCTCTTCAGAGGTTTTAGGTGAGAGATTTTACCTGAGCTACTATAGGTGTTAGCCACCATTACGCCAGCAGGAAGGGACTGAGAGGAGGGAGAGAGGCTCTGGGTGTCAGCGGTAAGTGGTGACAAGGACAGGAGTGAGGACAAGCCTGGAGATGGAAAGAAGGGGCAGAGGTCTGCTCCCCCATGGGCTGATTCTCTAGGGCTTGGGAGTTGGCTGGCTGTGAGGGGTGGGGAACCCCAGAATGACTTTGGGATGTCCAGGACTGGTAACTGAGACTCGGTGTCAGTCACAGTAACTGGAAGTCAAGGAAGAGCTGGTATGGTGGGAGAAGACGAGGACTGGGTTCTCTTTGCTGACAGAAAACAATGACAACAGTAGCCGAAGCCTCCATTTACTGAACGCCTTCTATGTGCAGATACTGTGCTTTGGTATTTTTTAATCCCATGAAGTTTTCACATCACTCACTGTGAGGGAGTCTTAAAGGATGATCCCTTTGGTGCTAAAAGACTGGACGCTCAGAGAAGTTAAGCAATTTATCCAGGCTCACACAGTTAAAAATGACAGAACTGGGAATAGTATCTGGGTATATGTGATCCCTCCCAGTGCTCCTGGAAAGTTTTATCACATAATTGATTCTAAACATTTGAAAAATATCATAAAACCTTCTGTCCCGGGTGCTCCCCAGGCCCAGCCTCATGGGACACAGTGCAGCTGTCCCTCCCCCACCCCCAGAGTTGGGGAGCCCGCCAAGTGTGCTAAGGCACACTTGGGTTCCTCTTGGGTAGGTTCACAGAGATGTGTGCAAAGTTACAGCACTTAAAACACTGCATTTCACACAGGTGGTTTCACACAGCCCTGAGACCCAGGAAAACAGCTGGAGTTCTCTGGGTAGTGCCAACATTTGGCAAGTCCCTGGCACAATGCCAAGGCCAAGAAGCAAGCAGGGCTTCTTCACACATCCCTCTGCCCCAGCTGTCTCCTCCAGCCCTGTCTGACAGGTGGTGTCCGGTAAGTTCCTGTTTCTGGAATCTAAGGAACTGGATTCCCATGGACATTGGAGGGGAGGCGATTTCTAATTTGCCACTTCCCAAGGGTTAAAACTTTTAGCCTGGCCCTCCCTGGTGGCGCACTAAGAAGCTTAAGCCAATTCTGCATGAGTTCGATCCC
>NW_004567141.1:2265934-2272023 GCF_000260355.1 Condylura cristata
GTCACATCCTGTCAAGCAGACAGCACCGCTATTTATTTCCAGAACGTTTTGTCTTTCCAGAGAGAAACTTCATACTCATTTGACAATTGCTCTCCATTTCCCTTCTCCCCAAAGTCCATCTACCTCTTTTCTGTTTCTGAATTAGACTGCTCTAGGTATATTAAAGAATGGAATCCACAAATTTAAGGATATGTTTGGCTTCATTAAATATTCACACAGGGCCTCACACACGAAATTGGAGGACATTTATAGGCAGAAAGAGGGTGGGACAAGATTCTCAGCAAAACAAAATATTATGCCAGGGATGTATCACCCTAGGGAGGCAGGGGCCTTAGGTGCAGGTGACCTCAGGTGCTGATGGGGAATGCCAGGTGGACTGGGAAGGGTCAGACTTGGGGAGAAGCCAAAACTGCAAAAGTTGTTTAGTCTGGGAGGGAACCTGTCATGAAAGGCTGTGTTTTGGGCTGTTTATTATTTTTTAATAGGTATTTCATATTAGAGGAAGCATACAATATTTTCCTTTTCTATCTGGCGTACTCAGCTTAGCATAATGTTCTCAAGATTCACTCAGGTTGTAGCATGAGTCTGAATTTCAATCCTTTTTAAGACCAGCTAACTCCCGCTACGTGTACACTGCACTTGTTTATCCGCTCATCTGTTGATGAGCTGATATCTGTTGTTGGGCTGATAACTCCCTTGGCTGTTGTGAGTAGTGCTGGGCACCGATGTGACTCAGGGTGTACAATATCTGTTTGAGTCCCTGCTTTCAGTTCTTTAGGATATATACCTTGAGGTGGAATTCTGTGATGTCTTATTAATTTTTTGGTTTTTCACTCAGTTTTATTTTAAGGATTATCCTGGCTCAGGTCTGGGTGACCATTTTGCTTTACCATGATCTCAACAACTCTCAGTCAATAAGAATGTCATTCTTGGATCACATGGTCAGGACAGCAGGGGTCAGGACATATGGTCAGCTGACTGTTACATTATTTCTTAATATTTATTTATTTATGCATATAAGAACTTGGGTACAGGCCAGAGGTGCAGGGGGGCAGTGAGAGGACTCCCCAGAGATAGAGTGGGGGACAGAATAGGAGGATCTGCTGAAACACACTGCTGAAGGGAGCAGCGGGCCAGACAGGAGAGGTCTGCTGCGCCATGTGGGTCAGCTCCCTGGCCGGGAATTGCGCTGGTGTTGTAGTGACTGCTGATAGCTTCATAGTGCTGAGACTTAATCCCTACTCTACCAGGGAGGACCCTGACTATTATATTTTCATCTGAAGTCAGGCACAGCACTTTTTTTTCCCCATACAGGGAAAAAAAGTGATTTGGAATATTGGTACAGCGTTAGAAACATAATAAACACTTTGAACTGGGATGAAAGCAACTAATTTAGAAACAATTCTATTAGTTTCTTGAAGGAAATTCCTGCTGGTGTGGTGGTTGTGCTGATGGTCCTGCAGCCAGACTGCTACGTGGTAAGTCAAGAATATTTGTGGGGTTATGTGTCCCCATTCATGACAACCTAAAGCCAGGATGTTGGGGGGATTAATGGAGGAGTGTGTGCCAGTGAGAGCATGTCTGACTCACAGTACACGCTAGGTAAATAGTTGAGCTTATGGTCATCTTCATTTTTAAAACCACACAAGTGCTTTTAGTTTTCTTCACAATTTCCCCACACCTGACACTGAGAAAGCCCTTCTCCTTGTCCTCCTTGCATCCATGAGCGCTGCAGCTTTGATTCTCCTGCCCTCAGATCTTTATTAGAATTTGAGGTAGTGATCGTCCCTATTCCTCCAAACCCAACTCGCAGCAATATTTTTGTTATTACTTTGTTATGTTCTTTGTCTCCTCGTTCCTCCTCTCTTAGCTGGGGGTCCCAGAATATCCTCCATATTCTGAGAGTGTAGTTGCCCCCTGTGGTTCCAGGCAGTTGTCAGAGAACACACCCCAGCATGTCAAATGCAGCCTCTCTCGTCTATGTGGGTTGAAACTAGTACCCTCCTCTTCTGAGACTGTCAGTGGAATCCGAGAGCTCTTTTCTGGCCTGGAGTCAGGACGGGCTCCTCCTGCCAGGCAGGGGTGCTGGAGGCGGGGGAGGAGGGCTACACAGAGAAGCCTGGGCTGAGCAAAGTAAAGGAGAGTCTTTGCTGGGCAGAATAATTTCATTTCTTCAGGTTCAGACACAGAGATGACACAGGTGGGCAGATACTGTAAGTTCTGACAGACACCAAGGTGCATTCAGGCAGGGGAGTCACTAGAAAAGCTGGACACGCTCCAGCAATGTCTCACCACAGGCAGCGGGCACAGCAGTGGGGTCTGTGAGGGACACGGCGAGGAACACCCTTGTTTCTTCTGATCCCTTGTCTCAGCACCAGGTCAGCAGCAGCCTCCAGAGCCACGGCCACAGCCAGAGCCCCCCGACTGCTGCCCACTGGCACCCTCACAGGAGCTGGGGCTCTGACGCCTGCACCCATGGGACCTGCGCCCCCCCCCCAGGGGCTCAGGCTGCAGCCACTCCCAGAGCGGGGGCCATGGCAGCCCCCGGAGCTGGGGCCACAGCCCGAGGAGGCCGGAGGCAGGCACTATGCTGGGCCCTTTTGGGGCGCACTTGGGAGGGGCTGGCACGGCTGCTGGTTCTGCTGGCAGGACATGGTGGCCTGGGGTGGGTAAGCCTGAAGAGTGAAAGCAGAAGGTGAGTGCAAAAGCTCCAGGCCAGAGTCTCCTCTGTGAGGGCTATAGAAAGCCCCGGCTCCTACTGCCTGCTGCTTCCTGAGCTGTGAATCAGGAGGAAAAAGGGAACCAACTTCAAGTTCAGTTGACCTGGCAAAACATTTCCCTCACTTTGCTTCCTTCTCACAATGATGCGGATATCTTCTATCTGGCCCCTGTCTGTCTGCCTTCCTGGAGGATGGCTGAGCACATGCCTGTGGAGGTGCCAGTGTGCCCAGATGCTGATGCTTCCCATAAAGGTTCTTTGTGCACTGTCCCCAGCTCCCCTCCAGGCCTTATTCCCCACCAGATACCTCTGCTTCCCTCCAGTGTTCCCAGCACCCCCAGCCCGGGCTGTGTCCCTTGCAGATGCTCACCGGGTGCAGAGGAGGCAGGAGAGGCTGTTCCCGAGGAGGCTGTGCTTGGGGAGCCCAGGGCAGGGGCCCTTTTATCCTGCCAGGGTGGTGCAGGGCTGAGCATGCGGCTGCTTTCTCACGCAGGGAGGGGAGCACTGGCACCCGCCCAGGACCCACCTTCCAGTTATTATCTTCCCGGGCATGACCAAGACATCTGACGCGAGGGAACCAGGAAGCTCTGACTGCCCACCTCACGCAGCCACTGGGGGTCCCTTCCCAACCTTCATTCAGCTCACACCCCCCATAACGGGCCCTGCCCAGGGGCTTAGCTGGGAACTAGGCACAGGTGGTGGAATGCGGCACTATTTGTTTCTGGGTAGCTCATGATCTGTGAGGAAGAAGAGATAGAAATAGCAACACACACATGCATAAGTGCTGCAGGCAGCTGTGCAGAAGATCTTCAGACTGGAGGTCATGTTTTTGGGTGGGGGATCAGCCTCTCTCCACCTGCACGTGACCAAAGCTCCCTGCCCCTTGGATGTCACCAGTTACTGTTACTTGGGCCCTTAGGAATGAGAAGAGTGGGCAAAAGAATGGAGGAGAAGAGCAGAGACCCTGTCTGGGCAAAGGGGGACCCTAAGAAGATCTAGGAACCTAGTTATGGGTTTATGGGAAGGAGGGTGGTGGCGTTAGTGCACTGTTGATGAGCAGGAAGCTTCAACAGACCGGCTACTATCTGACGTTTCATTCTGATCTGTTTAGACAAGCTGAAGATTTTTCTCATTTGAATTTACCATTTGTTATGCTATATTTGCAATTCTTCAAAGAAAAATTACTATCAAAAACAGTCAAAATTATAATGCCCTATTTGGAGATATTTCTGTTCCATTAGTACCAATTTATAGGTTATAATTAGAAAAATGTCCATGACACATTTATCAGCAGCTTGTGAAATAATATGGCAACTTGTTTATTGGACATTTAAAATAATACACTTTTACAGTAACTGTTTTCATTCTACTTATTTTCAGTGGAGAGGTTCATGATAAGGTTTAGTTTCTTCATTGTTTCTTCTACTTTAAATGCCTTCTCTTTTGAAATGTACTTATTGCTAAGAAATACAGTTGTTTGTGAGTTGGAGAATGACTCACCTGGGTCAGAGGAGATGGTTCCCTAGGAGGGAGGTGGGTGAATGAGGGTCTTACTTGCTCAGCTTCATTGCAGACTCAGTGCAATCTCACCAGCACTGTGGGGCCTCACAGGTGGTTTACTAGTCAAGAAAACTCACCTTAAGGAGAAACAGTAGCAACAGCTGTGTGCTGCAATGACTGGTGAGTTTACCATAGTAGTGTGGTAACAGCATGGCCCGTGTTCTCCAACTAGTCTGGGAGCATGCCAGGTCAGGGAGGATGCCAGGTTAGGGGAGGGCCCAGCTGGAGCAATAGCCACCTCAGGGACTCAGCCAGCAAGCCCATCTGGGCTTTGATCTTGGTAAGAGGCAGTGTCTGTCTTCCACAGACTTGACATTTGGCCTGAGCCCCTGGGTCTTTATGGCCATGCATAGGTCTTCCATTTCCTTAAGTCACCCATTTTCATACATTTTTGTTCAAAACGTTTTTGGGGAGCATCAGCCATGGAGTGGCTCCCTCATCTACACTGGGATAACAGTAGGGAAGGAGGGAGCGCACATTGCCACCCTCATGGAGCCTATGGCTTATCGTGCGGCAAATACCACCGCAATAGTGACAGCTTATCCCAGGAGCGCTGGTGGAAATAATTTAGGGGCGGGGACAGACCTCTTGTAGAAGTGAACATTTATTTGGTATTATTTAGAGATTCTCCAGAAGTGAGAAGCTCTTTGGGTCCAATTTGGTAAAATCTTGGGTCATTTGATGGCAACAGTTGAAATCCCAGTCGCAGTTTGGGCAAGTTCTGAATCCACAGCACAAAGGAACCATCAGTGGAGAATTGTCTCTGTTATTGGAATGCAAATCATCTGCTGGTTTTCCCTCAGGTCCACCCTGGCCTTCCTGTCTTGGAGGATGCAGCATCATAAGTCTTGTTCATAAGTCTTTAATCCTGGAGAAGGATCTTCCCTTCCCTAATTATGCAGGGAGTATGAGATGTAAGGGCGACCACAGCCAGGAATCTTATCCCTGAGAGAGATCAGAGAAACACAGAGGCTGGTGTGGAGGGTCAGTCTTGGAGATTCTTTGCCTTATTAATGCCACTGGCATGAAGATGACAGACACTCAGCCTTTCAGGTCTACCTTCTTGGGTGTATTTTGATTAGGTAGATAGCTTATGTGTCAGAGATAAATCTTTCCAACCCACAAGAGTTAATTGTAGGTCAAGACTCTCCTGTCACCACAATCACACTACTTGGTGACACTCTCCTGAGTCATCCTTAGGTAAGATGGGAGGAGAGAGATGGAGACCTTTTGTTGTTGAAAGGTAATAGACACACCATAAAATCCACCGTTTTAAAGAGTACAGTTGATGGGTGTCAGCATATTCACAAATGCCACCAGCATCACGGTCTCATTCCAGGACATTTTTACCACCAAAAGGAACACGTGCACCATTAGCAGTCATACCCCGTTAGAACAAGATCGAGGCAAAACTTTCCAACTGGCTACAAGCAGGTGCTTCTGAGCCTCCAAGTCTCAGTCTTGGTGGGTTTCAGGCTGGATTTCTTCAAGAACTGAGTTCAGCTTCTCTGGAAACTGTTGTGCAGTCACAGCGTGGCCCAGCATTGTACTAATACTCCAGGCAGCAGTGATGCTCAGCTCCTACACCGTGTGGTTCTGCCTGACCAGGGAGATGTGAGCCTCTGGGTCGCCAGCCCCTCCATGAGGCTGGTGAGGACTCATTGGTGGGGGTGACTTTGACTTCCAACGTGCCTATCTATACAGGACTAATTTTGTATTTTTTTTTTTTTAAAGATTTTATTTGTGCATACAGAACTGGGATACAAGCCAGAGATGTGGAGGGTGAGAGAATTCACCAGAGACAGAGTGG
>NW_004567141.1:2275102-2349613 GCF_000260355.1 Condylura cristata
CAAATCCCATTGCTTAGAACACTGATTAAGTTCATCAGTCACTCACAGGATCCCAGCACACTAGAAACACCAATAAATCTTGATCTATACCAATTTAAAATTGTGGAAACATGTTCCATGTCCCCCCTCTCACCCAAAACTGTCTTCTAATTCACACTTGTCAATTTATCCCATTTCCTAAACTCAGCCCATCTCTGCCTCTAACCTGTAGCTTCTTTATTGTAACTATGTCTGCCCTCTCTGCTCCCAGGGCCCACCCTCACCTCCCTGTGTTATTTTCCCCCAGCCGGTGGAATTGTCTGTACTCCCTGATCTTTTCTTCCTTGTCCTCCCTGTTCATCTACTCTGGATTTTGATCCCTGGTGCTACTGGTATTTGGGACCAAGTAATCTCTGTTACAGTGGGTCTGTGCTATAATTTGCAGCATGTTTAGCAGCACTCCTGGCCTTGACCCATTAGATGAAAGTGAGGTCTAGAATCAGTCAGAAATGACATATTGCAAATATCACATTGATTGCAAATGTTCCAGTGAGGGCCATTCTCCGTGTCAAGCACAGCCTTCTGCCTAGTTTTTGATTATTTGTGACTATGCAACCCTGTTTCTTGATGGGATACCAGAAGTTCCTCATGAAAAGAGAACCTTAGCTCCTGGTAGAGCCAGGGGCACTGTGAAAGGGGTACCCCCACCCTCGAGGGCACTTTCGCTGGTCCTGGTACCAGCAGGACTTTCCCATTGCCCTCCTCACCGCCCCCCCCCCACACTCCCAGGGCTCACCACAGCCAGATCTCTCAGATCCGGGGGTAAGTCCAGTATCCTGTACCCTCACAGGGCAACGCTGGGCCTGAGGGGCAGACAGTGGGCACAGGACAGGCTGCTAGCCACCAGGGATGACAAGTGAAATAAAGCCAAACACACATGGAAATGAGGCAGAGAAGCTTTATTTTTCAGAGTGAGCTATCGGCTCTCCTGCTGGTGACAGGTGCAGGAAAGGAGGCTTCGAGATCCTGGACATCAGGCAGAAGGAAGATCCTACGACAGTAAAGAAGCCTCCACCCTGGGGCAGCCTGGAAATGCCAGGATGGATGTCTGGACAAAGCTGCATCAGGTGGGGGCTTGTCTGGGTCCTGGGATTCTGAAATGGCTCCTCTCAATGCCAGGAGTCCAGGTCAGCAGCAGCCCCCAGAGCCACAGCCACAGCCAGAGCTCCCCGACTGCTGTCCACTGGCACCCTCACAGGAGCTGGAGCTCTGGCGCCCACACCCATGGGATCTGCGGCCCCCCCGGGGACTCAGGCCGCAGCCAGTCCCAGAGCGGGAGCCATGGCAGCCCCTGGAGCTGGGGGCGCAGCCCGAGGAGGCCGGAGGCAGGCACTGTGCTGGGCTCTTGGGGGGGCACTTGGGTGCAGGGCACTTGGGAGGGGGCTGGCACTGCTGCTGGTTCTGCTGGCAGGACATGGTGGCCGGGGGACGTGAGCCTGGACACAGAGAAAGAACATGTCTCAATCAAGTCCTCATCTTTGTGGGTTTGGGCAAGCACATCCCCCTGACAGCCATTTTCAAGTCAGGATCTGCACAGAGAAACGGGGCACGGAGAGACGGACATCCGTGGGCACTAAACTGCTGCAGGGGCCAGGTGGAGCCTGTGCACCCTGCCAGCATCCTCAGAGCAGGAGTGGGAAGGAGCCCTGGGACTCGGGGGGCTCACAGACCTGGACAGTCCCCATGTCCTTCCTCACACACCCTCCCCTCTGCTGCCCCTGTGGACACTTCCAGCTGGCTCCAACCGGCTCTGAGTCTGCCTTCCCAGCACCCCCAGCCCGGGCTGTGTCCCTTGCAGATGCTCACCGGGTGCAGAGGAGGCAGGAGAGGCTGTTCCCGAGGAGGCTGTGCTTGGGGAGCCCAGGGCAGGGGCCCTTTTATCCTGCCAGGGTGGTGCAGGGCTGAGCATGTGGCTGCTTTCTCACGCAGGGAGGGGACCGGCCACACACTTCCTGATGCCTGCATCCGTGTCTTCCTGGGCAGACTAAAGTTGCAATCAGGTGGAACCCGATGTCCCATGACTCATATGACTTCCCATGTGCATAGGCTTTGGATGCTGCTGCTTCTTGGTTTCGTTCATTCATTTCCAAGCCTGGACACAGGATCTGTCCCTCTCAATTCACTGCACAGTAATGCATTAGAGATCGGTGTCACAGTTTTCCCCTGAGTGTCTCTGCACCCTCGTGGCCCACCACATCAGACAATTCCGATGATAACATGCTGTCACAGAAGAGCTCAAGTTTATGGTTTCAGCTTTTAGGGCACAACCCCCCATTGCCCTGCAAGTCCCAGTGAGGGATGGAGTCTCGCAGGACCTGCAGGAGAGAGAGTTGGATGAGGTTATTGTCCTGTGAGTGTGAGGCGCGGGCTAAGGGCTGGCCGTGGGGACAGTTGATGTTTAAAACAGAAATATTCTTGAGAAAAACTCATGGTCCCCATGTGGCAACAGTATGGAGATGAGACTTGTCACTTTTAGGTGACAAGATCCACAATTGTGGCCCTCCCTGTTGGCACAGTGGGCCGCAGCCACCTCAGTGTGAGTTTGATCCCCAGACCTGGAGGTGACCACATGGCGTGTCAGATCTCTCCTGACCCGCCCGCTGCTCCCCTCAGCAGTGTACTGCAGTAGCTGGCCTGTTCTGCTGTCCACTCTGTTTCTGGTGAATCCTCTCACCACCCCTGCACCTGTGGCCTGTACCCCAGTTCTGTATGCGTAAATAAATAAATCTTTAAAAAATATCCACAATTGCTACTAAATAAAGAGGGTGTGGAGAATAACAGGGTCCAGCTCTGGACCCACTGTGTTCACACCTGCTTAACAGGTGTATGTGCCGTTGTTCTAATGCTGTGGTCATCAATGGAAATTAATGGTTTATGTAAAGGAAAAGTCAAGGACAAATTGTGCAACTTATGATCATTAACTGTTTGCAAAAATGATCAACAATTGTGATGTTGACAATGGTATGTAAACCTCTCTTGATGATGTGACTCTCATAAGGATATTAACCTCTATATAAACTGAGTATGTTCTTTATTCAGCATAATGGTGGTGTTACAGATATAGACCTCATCAGTTTTACCTGAACTATAATAGAATATATTACATTGCCTATACAAAAAAGTGATCGCGACTTCAGCACTCATCTATTTATTTAAATTGGATTAAATGAAACTCAATGAGCATCATTAATGCAAATGTTTCTGATTTATCTAAAGGACCTGTTGTTTTTACATAATACTAGTAGAAATTATAGTTTCCCCTTTCATCTTGAATCAATGATTCCAAAGTCTCCCCATACTCCACACATGAAGGCCTTGGCTATGGGAGAGAAGTGTCTGGTGAAGGGCGGAAAACACACATGCCTCTGTGTTTTCCAAGTTCCCTAGTTTAGCCCTTTTACTGGCTCTGTGGGTTGTCCTCTACATGCCCAACCACATGGTGGCACTGAGGGGGCCAGGAAGCAGGGATGGGGCTCTTGGAGACTGAGGGAGCAGTGCGAGCCCAGTCGGTCCCACCCAGACCTCCCCCATCACCCTCATGGAGACATCACTGCACATCGGCTCTGCTCCTGAGCCCCTCTTCTTCCCAGTGCCCGGCCATTCCTATCTCCTGGAACTCACTCTCACCCAGGGTGTGCATTCCCACTGTGCCCGAATGGAAGAGCATGTGCCTACCAGCTGGGCGAGGCAGTGGGCTGCGGGGCTGGGTCTCAACAATGAGCAGAGGCATGTGTGGCTTGAGGGGTCTTACGAGGTAACAGAGAGGAGGACACTGAGGAGTGTTTGCGTCTGTGCTGACTGAGCCCAAGGCACAGGAGAACCAAGGAGAACTTCAGTCTCAGGCTGTGGAGTGGCTGTTCCAGGTAACATGGGTTTCCAGAAATGGGTACAGAGGCCACTTTCATCCCAAAGATGTGCCAATTTGAGTGGCTCTGGGGCTATGCTCTGGTGTGAACAATGTCCCCAGTTCAGAGCCTGTCAGCAGGCAGCGGCCAAGCCCTCCCTGGGGATATGCGTCCAACATTCTCCTTTTCTTCACTGAGCTGGAGCTCTTTCATTTCACACTCCCTGGGAGCCTCCGCCACCTGCCTTTGCTTCTCAGAAGAGCACCCTCAGTGAACCTGGGAGGAAGAAGGTTCTTGACCCACTCCCAGAGCAGGGGGCAGTCCATATGGCGGCTCTGTGGGGCTGTCTCAGCAGCCTCGGCATCTGGAGGACTTGGGCCACACTTGGAGAAGATACACCCTGGTTGGTCCAACATGCGGGTTTCATGACCTGAAACATGGACGTTAGCTCTGGGACAGGGAGTGCTTTATCTGAGTCTGGCCCTGGGGTGAGCCTTCTGAGCAAGTGCATTAGCGTACTAAATGAGCAAACAAGAAAACAGGGTCAACCTTGCCCCTTTCAACTATGGCTGGTGCTATGAAAGGGGGAGATGAGACCGGCAAGCCTGGAATGGTGTGTGTGCCAAGAAATTTGCCCCTGGAGTTATTGCTTTTTCTTAGTGTCGCTATCAGGTTCACAGATTTTGGTTTAACAAGGATTAGGTAATCCTTGGTTTGTGGTAAATTTCATCATTGGTCCATGCAAGGCTTCCTTAACTAATCTGTCAATTGATCAATATATATGTGTGTGTGTGTGTATGTATATATGTATATATATATATATACCTGCCATCACCTATCAATCTATTACTTCAATAACAAACACACAAATATCAACCACACAAGTGGAAATGGCTAAAAATTTCTCCTTACATACTTAGTTGTCTCTCAACCCAGGCAGCTATATGTCCCTCTGATTTAACCTTGGCCTGAATCTTGCATTTAAAAATGTTTTGCCTCCTTTACATCTCCACATAACTATGTATGTAAGACATGCACATGCGCACATATAGTCACATTTATATGTATCCCCCAAATTATTCTCTATATTCTTCATTTTTAAAAAATTGAAAAAAATTAAATATTAAAAAAGTTTATTTATTTTTGCATAGAAGAACTGGGGTGTAGGCCAGAGGTGTTGGGGATGAGAGGATTCACCAGAGACAGAGTGAGGAGCAGAACAAGCAGAATGACAACGTACCCCAAGAGGAGCAGCAGGCGAGACAGGAGAGGTCTGCTGCGCCATGTGGGTCAGCTCCCTGGCTGGGGATCACACCCAGGCCCCAGAGGTGACTGCACTGAGACTCAACCCCTAGGCCACCAGGGAGGCCCATTTTTTTTTTAGATTTTAAAGTCAGGTGTCTTTAATTATGTTTTACATAAAGAAAATCAACCATTTAAATATACAGTTCCAGCTAACATATATGGTCACGTAAATACCATTATAGTAGTTTATGGAACGGTTCCAACATTCCAGAATATTCCCTCATGATTCTACGTAGTCAGCTCCTCCCCCATACCAGCGCTTGCACCACTGATCTTATTGTAAGTGTTTGTAATTTTGCCTTTTCCAAGATGTCCTGATAAGTGAATCACATCATATGCAACATTTAAAGTCTGGCTTCTTTCACATAGAATAAGACATCTGAAATTCATCCTTGTTGTTTCATGCATTAGTAGTTCATTCCTTCTGTATTGCTAAGCTGCATTCCTTTGTACACATGTCCCCCACCAACCCCCCCCCCCTTTTTTGCCACTTGAAGGACACTGGAGTCATACCTAGTTCAGTACAGATATAAAGAAGCCACTACAAAACATACAAAACATTGTTTACAGGCTTTGCTGTGAACATAGAACTTATTTCTCTGGGAAAATCCTGAAATAGGATTTCTGGGACAGATGCTGAGAGTATGTTTCATTTTTTTTTTAATGGAACTGTTTCCAGACGGGCTTGTATAATGTTGCTTCCAAATAGCAGTAGTGAGACCTGTCACTCTGCTGGAAGACACACAAATCCAACTTCAGAAAACTTCAAGGAAGTCATGCCAACCCTTACCAGAAAGGAGCAGCGGAAGTCCCTCACAGTCGTTTCAGATACCAATCCCACAAGTCCCCACCCTGAACCTTACCCTGCTCGTTCTATCTATCCCGCAACTGTCTCTCTCCTGTTACATCTGCCCGCCGACCACCCCCTTGGTCCTCTCACCACAGGTCAGTTCTCTCTGTCCTACCATGTTGAAATACCAGAAGAATTCCTGATAACTTAAGGATAGTAAAGAATATTCTGATTTTCTTGCTTCAGTTTGAAATGTCAGACTCAGTCACTTCAATATCAGCTGTCCTCTTCGAAGGGACTCATGCAGAGATGTAGTCAGACACTTTGCTTCTCCTCCCCCTGCTCTCCCCTCTTCTCCAGGTTTTCCCCCTGTAGCTTCTGTTATCTTCAGTCCTGATAAAAAGGCCAAGGGAAACAGAAAATGTGTTCTGATTTATTCTTGTCTTGGGGTAGTAGCAAGGAAATAGCACTGTTTTGCTAGGAAACTTATCTTCCATTCTGATATTTTTGATAATGTTCCTTATTTTCTTTTTTACAATGGTGTAAATAGCAGATCTTCATTTCTTGTTAGTATCTAGATTGGACCTGAGATCTTTTGGGCTTTTTCTAGAACTTCAAGGTATGTGTTGCTTTCCTTTTTGGTTGGAATTTGAACTAAAGTTCTACTAAGAACCAAGAAAATCATGAACCAGAATCATGGTAGAAGCTGGAGATCGAGTAAATGGCAGAAAAGGTGGATTTATAGAGAATAGTGCTGAAGGGAGCCATGGCCAGGTAGGAGTGTTTTTCTGGCTTGGGGAGTGTCCCTCAGGCTCATTTTTATAACTGCTTTTTCTAGGTTTTCAAGGCCTCAAGGCACCTAATTTCATAGATTGGTATCTGCTGGGGTGTCCTGTCAAGCTCAGTCCTGCTTTCTTTGAAGTTCCCATTAGACTTTTTTGATCATATGTAGGTTTTTTTTTTTTTAAAGATTTATTTATTTATTCATACAGAACTGGGGTACAGGCCAGAGATGCGGAGGGTGAGAGGATTCACCAGAGACAGAGTGGGGAGCAGAACAGGCAGATCGACGAAGTACACTGCTGAGGGGAGCAATGGGCGGGTCAGGAGAGGTCTGCCACGCCATGTGGTCACCTCCGGGGCAGGCGGGAATCGAACTCATGTGGAAGCGGCTTTAGATTCTCAGTGCTGTGCTTTAACCCGCTGCGCCACCAGGGAGGGCCGATCATATGTAGGTTTTATGGCTTGGTTCCCCTCTTTTCAAGCCACCCAAGATTTTATGGTATGGTTTCCATGGTAAAATTTTGGTCCCATTTATCTATCCAAACCTCCCATTCTTGCCTCCTGAACAAAGAAAGGTGTGGTGGGGTCTGAGCTTTGACCCTCTTAAATGATACCACAACACCATCTCCCTATAAAAAGAGCTTCATCCAAGATATCACTTAATCAACTGTGTGCATTGAATTATCATCTGCTTTTTGCCAAACAATAATCTGAACATTTTCTCTGTAAGATGATAGAAGTCTATGATACAAAATTTAATAACAAAATTAATTACATTATGTATGGATTATTGAAGTTTGTAACCATGGCTGTGTTTTTCTTTGACTCTAGAATGTACAATAAATTCAAATATGCAATAGGTTTTAATCTCTACAAATTCCATTTAAAAAACCCTGTAAATGGCCAACTATTCAATACATTTAATTATTATCAGAAATGAATTTGGTCCTGCTCACCTCATGCCCCAAGCTCCCTGTCTTTCCTAGGTGCTAAGAAGTCATCAGAGCGGCCCCACTTCCTCCAATAAGATTCTCACCTCAGTCCCCATCCACTGTCCACATAGCTCACTGCCAGGAGCTCTGGAAGCTTTGGATTACTTTGAAGGTCTTGGCCACTGGGGTAAGCTGGAAATATTGTACATATTATATTTTTATTTTCATAAGTAATTATCTTATGATTTACTCATTTGTTTGTGATCTGCATGACATACTCAAGAAATTGTGGTTGATATATTCCGTAGAATACTACACAGCTATTGAAAAAGAGGAAATTGCGCCTTTGGTGACAATATGGATGGAACTTGAGGTGAGTATACTGAATGAAATAAGTCAGAATATGAAAGACAATTACCAGATAGTTTCGCTCATTTGTGGAATATAAAAACAAACAAGCACAAAACAGGCAAAACACAAAAGGGTAACTCTCAGGCTGCAAATAATGTGGTGGTTGCAGGGGTGGGAGTTGAAGGGCTAGCAGGGGCCTCTGGCAGTGTACATCATGCCAGGCAGGTGGTGAAACAAAGTTGTGCACATGTCTGGTATGAAGCTGTACTCCCAAAACGATGTGTCATGTAAACAACTGGCAAGTCAACATTTGGTTAAAAAAAAAAAAAAAGAAAAAAACTTCCACTGAAAACAATATATTTAATAAGACAAAAACAACAGTTATTATCTTATGAAATATATACATGGAGGGAAAATGCAAAACCCTCAGCTAAAAACTCAGTAAAAGCTAGAGCTCAGGGCCCTCCCTGGTGGCGCAGCGGGTTAAAGCACTGCACTGAGAAGCTAAAGCCACTTCCGCATGAGTTCGATCCCCGCCTGCCCCGGAGGTGACCACATGGTGTGGCAGACCTCTCCTGACCCGCCCGCTGCTCCCCTCAGCAGTGTACTTCGTTGATCTGCCTGTTCTGCTCCCCACTCTGTCTCTGGTGAAGCCTCTCACCGCCCCTGAGTCTCTAGCCTGTACCTCAGTTCTGTATGTACAAATAAATAAATCTTTAAAAAAAAAAAAAAAAAAGCCAGAACTCAGAGAAATAATGGGGGAAAAAAAAAGCAGCAATAACACAATTGTTTCATTGCCATACCTGATCCCAGTAAAGTACTAGAGAGAATCTGCCAAGCTAGTAAGCTAGTACACAGAAAGGAAGGAGGAGGCTGGTCGGACTCCCTGTGCCTGGGGTTGGAGTGGAGGAGTACGTGGACAGCCATTGCTTCCTCCTTGAACCTACCTAGCTGGACATCATGCAAGTGCCACGTAAAGGACAGCAGGTCTGGTCCTGGGCGGGTGCCAGCGGTCCCCGCCCTGAGTGAGAAAGCAGCGGTACATTCAGCCCTGCATCACCCCGGCAGGATAAAAGTCTCCTGCCCTGGGCTCCCCAGCACAGCACAGCCTCCTCGGAACAGCCTCTCCCGCCTCTGCTGCACCCGGTGAGTGCCCAGCGGGGGGCGAGACCCCAGCTGAGATGCTGGAATGGAACTAAGGAGGAGGGAGGCAGAGGGGTCTGGAGGGAAATCTTGGCACAGTGGGCACAGAGAAGGCATCAGGGGCAAGGAAGCCAGGAAGGAGTGACAGGAATTCTGTGACAGGCCAAAGCCGTGGAACACACGGTTCCCTCCCTGCTCTTTCTATTCTTGTCCATGCATGCTCCTCGATGTCATCCTTCAGGTGCGTGCCCCGTGGCTGCCTCTCCTCTGTATCTACCTGGGATAAAAACCTGCATGCCAAGTAGCTTGGCAGCATTGGGTCCTGGGTGGAGAGCGAGGGGGAGGCATCTTGCATGTTCCAGAATTCCTCATCCACTGATGTCCCTCCTGTCCCTCTTGGTGAGAAAACAGCTGATCTTTGAAGTGAGGGGCCCAGGAAACCAAGAGTGAGGGGACATTGGACTGTGAATCTGAACTGACAGGCACTTTTCTTTGTCTAGGCTCACCCACCCCGGCCACCATGTCCTGCCAACAGAACCAGCAACCATGCCAGCCCCCTCCCAAGTGCCCCACACCCAAATGCCCCCCCAAGAGCCCAGCACAGTGCTTGCCTCCGGCCTCCTCGGGCTGTGCCCCCAGCTCCAGGGGCTGCCATGGCCCCAGCTCTGAGGCCGGCTGCTGCCTGAGCCCCCAGGGGGTCCGCAGGTCCCATGGGTGCAGGCGCCAGAGCTCCAGCTCCTGTGAGGGTGCCAGTGGGCAGCAGCTGGGGGGCTCTGGCTGTGGCCGTGGCTCTGGGGGCTGCTGCTGACCTGGACGCCTGGTGCTGAGAGGAGCCATTCCAGGGGAGACCAGAACCCCAGGGCCCAGGCAAAGCCCCACCTGACACAGCCGTTCCCACACACCCACACTGGCTTCTCCATGTCTTGTGGAGGCTTCCCTGTCTTCCTAAGAGGCTCCCCCTGTCTGGGGTCCAGAATCTCAAAGTCCCCTTTTACGCTGCCCCTGAGTGGGGTGCCTGTCCCCAACTGTCAAAAATAAAGCTTCTCTTCCCCTTTCCATCAGTGCTCATGTGTTATTTCCCTTCATCCCTCCTGGTGACTGGTGACCGGTCCTCTGTCTGCCCCCCAGGGCCACCTGCCGGGGGTGTGGGATGCTAGACTCGCTCCTGATTGGAAGGAGGAGAGAGCTGGCTGTATTTTATGCTGGGTGATGCGCCTGGGGCAGGGGTGAGGGGGCAATGGTCCTGCTGCCACCAGGACCAGGGCGAGTGTGCTATGAGGGTTGGGGGGTGCCTTTCCCAGGGGCTCCAACTCTACCAGGAGCTGTGATTTTCTTTTTATGAACAGCTTCTGGCATCCCATCAAGAAGCAGGGACTGCATAGTTGCAAATAACCAAAGACTAGGCAGAAAGCATTCGTCAATGAGAAGAAATTTGATCTTGGAAAAGGTCAGACAATTTCCCTTTAGCATCCAGATCTCAGACCTTCTAAAGTCATGAGGTTTAATGGCAAAAGGGTCCCAGTTAATTTGCTGCCAGACATCCTCTGATGAGGTGTAACTCATCAGGTCTGCACCTTCCCCTCAGACCTGCCATATTTAGATCTATCACAGTGAGAAATGTGTCCCCTCACATCTGAGAAATTCTTGGGGGGGGGTGCTCCTCCAAGAAAGGGAGCCATAGAGAGTCATGGAGAAAATATAAAATAAGCTCAGGATAGAGAAGCTTGTGCGTGGTCAGTTACCCCTGCCATGTGAGGCCTGATCAGCCTCCTGGAGCGGCTGCCACCCAGAGGCTCATGTCTGCCAGGTGGGGCAGAACCAGACAGCGCAGGAGCTGAGCGGTGCTGTGGTGAGTGAGGCTGCAGTGCGGAGCCCCGCTGTAAATGCGCGTCAACTTCCGGAGAAACTGGACTCAGCCCTTGAAGACTTCTAGCCTGTCACCCACCAAGACTACAGACTGAGACTTGGGGTTCAGAGCACATGCAGTCTCAAGCTCTCAGCCCTGCAATGGCCACTATTCCTGCAGTCAGTGGCCACCAGGAGGGAAGAGAAACGGTGCTGAATGCAAAATGAAGCTTGGACCAGCAACACCAGCACAGTGGCGCGAAAGCCAGGGCTGTGCAGTTTGCGACGCTGCCCTTGAAGCTGGCCCCCAACAGGTGGAAGTTCAATAGTGGAGCATTGCCCCAGTTTCCCTCATGAGAGCCCCCATCACAATCCAGGACTCATCAACCAGTTATTCATTGAGTCAGAAGGTATTTCTTGAGCACCCACTATGAGCAGACACCCTGTAAGTCCCAGACACACACACGAGACAAGAAGGACAGTCTCCGGCTTCCTGGCAACATAGCGAAGGCAGGAAGGCGCAACATCTCTGTCTGGAGGCTGCCGCACCGTTGGATGGGGTTGGATTCACACAATCAGAACCCCAGCCTGGGAAAAGTATTGACACTGGATCATTCTGGCTGTGCTGAATTCATAGGATAAATTCTTGCTTTCATATGGTGGCAATTGTCAAGTGAGACCAATTGATGAACAGCTAGAGGTGATGGGAGAATCTAGGTCTCTGGGCTCATGTCCCTCCAAACCCCACTACTTTCTCAGTGAACAAGCAAGTTTGCACCAGTGTTGGGAGTGCTGCTGTTTTCCTCCCTGTTCTACTGTACTTGAGCATCTCTCATCGGGCAGTCGCCATGGCAGACCTTCCTGTAACAGAATAAACACACACGTTTACTGTATGTGTTTTCTATCAAACTTTAAATTTCAATGATATGCGTGATGTTAAATAGTCGTCCTATTCTTAAGTGTAATTCTATTCAAAAGGAGAATACGGCTCTCCCTGGTGGTGCAACGGGTTAAAACCCTGCACTATGAAGCTCTCCGAAGCCACTGCAGCATTGAGTTCAGTCCCCAGCTAGGGAGCTGACCCACATGGCACGGCAGACCTCTCCTGACCTGTCCGCTGCTGCCCTCAGCAGTGTACTTCTTCACTCTGTCTGTGCTGCCCCCCACTCTGTCTCTGGTGAATCCTCTCACCCACAGACCGCTGGCCTGTACCCCAGTTGTAAGCATAAATAAATATTCTTAAAAAAAGAGGAAGAAAACATCTCTAGTTTAAAATAAAATGAATCAGAAGAAAAATGTCCCCAGTAGATTTAAATGCATTAATTTTAGCAGATGTTAGACAATTCATCAATTGCGTCATGTCAAAGGTACATAACAACACTTCCAGATCCAATTGTTATTCACCAGGAGGTAATTATAATTATCTTTCAGCTAAGTCTCCCCTGGCAGTCCAGCCTAGGTGACTCACCTTCCCCGAACCATCCTGAAAGTCAGAAACAGAGTGAAGGATTCTGTGACACATCGTTCATTGGGTACAGTTTGTTTCTTATTGACAGCTCTGATTCCAGTTCTAAAAATCCACAGTATTGTGACCGCCCAAGAGTAAGGCCATTGTTCTCCCCAAACACCTCCATGCAGGTAGCTTGTCCCTGGAGAAACAGGAGGCAAGGTCAGGGTTATCTAACTCTTAGTGAGCATGTGATTCTGGTCCCTGCTGTCAGCCATGTGCTGCCCTCAAGCTTCAGCACGATCACCTCCCTCTTTGAGGGGACCCTCTTTCTCTGGATTTGTGAGTGTCTCTCAGGATGTCCCCTGACCCAGCCCCTGTGTGCACTCAGGCTCCACAGCCCACTGTTCCCACTTAAACCCACATTCAGTCCCCACAGATCTGAGTTCCTCCCAGCCACTCCCAGGTGATACAGTGCAACATCTGAATACACCAAGCAGCAAGAGGTTGATACTCAAGAGCTCCCGCCTGAGCAGGAAGCCTCTCTGCACAGGTTTGCGACGCCCGTTGTCACCTTGGCTCACAGCTGATGGGCCACCTGCCCGCCCGCTATCCTGGGGGCTGCTCCTCCAGGCCCAGGCAAATTCACTCTGCAGCCCTGGCTCACCAGGCCCAGTGCAATAGCAGCTTTTTTTTTTTTTTTTAAAGATTTATCTATGCGTACAGAACTGGGGTACAGGCCAGAGGTACAGGTACAGTGAGAGGCTTCACCAGAGACAGAGTGGGGAGCAGAACAGGCAGATCGAGAAGTACACTGCTGAGGGGAGCAGCGGGCGGGTCAGGAGAGGTCTGCCTCGCCATGTGGATCTCCTCCGGGGCAGGCGGGGATTGAGCTCATGCGGAAGTGGCTTTAGCCTCTTAGTGCAGTGCTTTAACCCGCTGCGCCACCAGGGAGGGCCGCAATAGCAGCTTTTATGCCATTATAAAGAATAAAAAAAGAAAGGAAGGAAAGAGGAATGGAAAAAGAAAGGGTAGGAGGGATAGAAGAAACCAAGACCATCAGAAAGTTAAGGAACAGTGCTCTGGACAGCCTTGGGCATCTCAGACCCTGTCTCTTAGGAAAACATGCTGGTTGTCCCCTTCCTTCCTAGATACACATCCCTGTGACCTCCCAATGAGTGGAATTCTGCACTCTCCACATGGAGAGGAGAAAAAGTCCTGTCCAAACCCCTGTGGGCCAGAGTCTCTAGAATACCTGGCTCTCTCGTCAAGGTGCTCAGACAGGGATCCCTGAGCGCCGACCTTCAGCCCCCAGGTGGACTCCTGCCAGGCCCACATGCAAAGCCTCATTCCTGTGTCAGAGACAGGTGAGGAGCTGGAGGGGAGGTTTGCAGGAGAATGGGGCAAGGGTAGCGACTTGAGAATCAGAATCAGACTCCATAGTTGTACTATTCATAATAGTAAAAAATGTGGAAATATCCCAAATGTCAATCAAGTGCTGCAAAAACTAGATGAGGTTAAGCCATAACGTAGAGTATTATTCAGAATAAAGTACTGCTGCAATATCAATGAACATTGAAGACAAAACGTTCAAGTGAAAGAAGCCAACACAGAAGACCAAATATTGTGTGTCACCACTTATAAGAAATGTCTAGGATCAGCAAATCTGTTGAGGCAAAAAAGTAGCTTAGTAAATACCAGAGATATTCAAGAGTGGGGAGCAACTGCTAATGGGTAATGAGTTCCCTTTCGGGGTGATAAAAAAGTTCTGGAATTAGATAGTGACAAGGGCTGCATAGTTTTGTAAATATACAGATACCCACTATATTGTCCATTTTAAAAATGTGGGCTTTATAGAATGCAAGTTGTATCTCAGTAACAAAAATGATTCCATCTCTCTCCTCCCATCTTACCTAAGGATGACACAGGGGAGTGTCACCGCGGTGACAGGAGCCTTGACCTACAATTAACTCTGATGAATAGGAAAGAGGGACTCATCATTGGCATATAAAAGGCCTGTCTAATTAAAATAAATCCAAGGAAGTAAACCTGAGAGGCTGAGTTCCTGTCTCCGCAGTGCCAGTGGCATTAGTGGTGCAAGCTCTCCATGTCATCCATCCACACCAGCTTCCCTGATGTGTCTGCATGGTGGGCTACTTATTCTCTTGGGGATGGGACTCCTGGCAACGGTCATGTTGCAGAGTTATTCTCTCTGTTTCAAAGAGAAAAGTTTTGAAGCAGAACAAAAGCAATAAGGATGAAAATACCCTATAGAATCAATGTTTTCTCTAAAAGCAGGGGGCCAGTCACACAGGCCTTAATAGTCATACAAGAATGAAACACACCTACTAGAAAGGGGTTGATTTAAAATGTTACATAAATGAGCGTGCATATTGCCTTATATATTTAATTTGTTATATTTAATTTGTAGCTATATGTAATTCCTGACCGTTTTCCATGTCATAAAATTTTTTTTAAAGATTTATTTATGCATACAGAACTGGGGTACAGGCCAGAGATGCGGAGGGTGAGAGGCTTCACCAGAGACACAGTGGGGAGCAGAACAGGCAGATCGATGAAGTACACTGCTGAGGGGAGCAGCGGGCAGGTCTGGAGAGGTCTGCCGCGCCATGTGGTCACCTCTGGGGCAGGCGGGAGTCGAACTCATGCGGAAGCCGTCTTAGATTCTCAGTGCTGTGCTTTAACCCGCTGCACCACCAGGGAGGGGGTCCATGTCATAAAAATTAAGCAAGTAATACCATTTTATAGAAAATATTTTATTTAAATGGGGTTTTTCAATTGTGGTGGCATTCTTGGTAGCTACATTTCTTTGAACATATAGCAAATGTTAAATAATAAACGGTAAATCAAAGAGAGAAAATCTTTAGTTTGCATATAGATTACACTCAAACTTCAGATAGTGCCAGGTCTATTGAAGCTTCCTACCCATCAACAGTGTGCTTACCTCCAACACTCTCCTTCCCATAAACCCCATAACTAGGTTCCCAGATGCCACGAGATCTTCTTAGGAGTCCCTTTGCCCAGACAGGGTCTCCACTCTACTGCTCTATCCTCTTACCCACTCACCTCACTCCCAAGGGCTCATGGGACAGTAACTGTGATGTCCAAGGGGCAGGTAGCTTTGGTCACATGCAGGTGGAGGTGGCGGGAGGCTGACCCCCCCCCCCCCCCCGCATGACCTCCAGTCTGAAGATCTTCTGCACAGCTGCCTGCAGCATTTAGCACTTGATGTTTGAAAGTGTGTTTATACATGTGTTGATATTTATTATATTTTAAGATTTATATTTCATTTATTTATTTAAGCAAACAAGAACTGGGGAGTGCAAAGGGTGAATGAAATACAGTAGGGAACCGAGCAGGCAGATCTACTGAAACACACTGCTGAGGGGGGCAGCAGGAGGGTCAGGAGAGGTCTGGTGGGTCAGCCCTGAGGGTCAGCTCCCTGGCTGGGGATGGAACTCAGGCCGCAGTGGCTGGCGATAGCCCGATAGTGCTGAGACTCGGCCCTCTGAGTCAACAGGGGCCTGTGTGCTGCCATCCCTCTCTCTCCTTCTGACAGATCACAGCTACCCAGGAGCAGAATGTGCCATATTCTGCCACCTGTGCCTAGTTCCCAGCTAAGCCCCTGGGCAGGGCCCGTTATGGGGGGTGTGAGCTGAATGAAGGTTGGGAAGGGACCCCCAGTAGCTGCGTGAGGTGGGGAGTCAGAGCTTCCTGGTTCCCTCGCGTCAGATGTCTTGGTCATGCCTGGGGAAGATGATGACTAGAAGGTGGGTCCTGGGCGGGTGCCAGCGGTCCCCTCCCTGCGTGAAAAAGCAGCCGCATGCTCAGCCCTGCACCACCCTGGCAGGATAAAAGGGCCCCTGCCCTGGGCTCCCCAAGCACAGCCTCCTCGGGAACAGCCTCTCCTGCCTCCTCTGCACCCGGTGAGCATCTGCAAGGGACACAGCCCGGGCTGGGGGTGCTGGGAAGGCAGACTCAGAGCCAGTTGGAGCCAGCTGGAAGTGTCCACAGGGGCAGCAGAGGGGAGGGTGTGTGAGGAAGGACATGGGGACTGTCCAGGTCTGTGAGCCCCCCGAGCCCCAGGGCTCCTTCCCACTCCTGCTCTGAGGATGCTGGCAGGGTGCACAGGCTCCACCTGCACCTGCAGCAGTTTAGTGCCCACGGATGTCCGTCTCTCCGTGCCCCGTTTCTCTGTGCAGATCCTGACTTGAAAATGGCTGTCAGGGGGATGTGCTTGCCCAAACCCACAAAGATGAGGACTTGATTGAGACATGTTCTTTCTCTGTGTCCAGGCTCACGTCCCCCGGCCACCATGTCCTGCCAGCAGAACCAGCAGCAGTGCCAGCCCCCTCCCAAGTGCCCTGCACCCAAGTGCCCCCCCAAGAGCCCAGCACAGTGCCTGCCTCCGGCCTCCTCGGGCTGCGCCCCCAGTTCCGGGGGCTGCCATGGCTCCCGCTCTGGGACTGGCTGCTGCCTGAGTCCCCGGGGGGGCCGCAGATCCCATGGGTGCAGGCGCCAGAGCTCCAGCTCCTGTGAGGGTGCCAGTGGTCAGCAGCCGGGGAGCTCTGGCTGTGGCCGTGGCTCTGGGGGCTGCTGCTGACCTGAACCCTGAGATGAAGTGATAACACCTGGAGGGAGGGAGGGGCTCCAGTGTGACGGATGCACCTGGCAGGAGTCAGTTGTTCCTGCCTCTCTCCTGCTGAGACATCTGTGATTTTGCTGCCTCCACCACTGCCTCGGGCTTATCTTCAGGGTCTACAGCTCAAAGCTCCCCTCTTTCTTTCTGTCACTGTGAAAAAAATAAAGCTTCCTTCTCAGCACCACCTTTGTCTGACTTGTGCATGTCTTCTCCACCTGCCGCCCAACACGGGGTCATGACCTCTCCATTTGTGTCTCATACCACTCCAACTCTCAGGATTCTGGGGATAGTGAGGATGGTGAGGGCCTTTGCAGGGAGACTGGTGTGGCAAATAATGGAAGTTTTGTGTATGTGTGTGAAATGAGCAGGCTCTGATCTGCTGTTGGCATCCTTGGGGTCAACTCATGGAGTTTCTGTAAGAACACTGTCCTGGGGTCCCTGCTGAGTGAATGATGGGGTAAGAGGGGCAGAGAAGAATGAGACCAGAGGACGAAGCTGCAAAATATCAAGCCAGCCACGGGGTAAAGACTCAGAGAGTCGTAAAGGTGATGGGCTTTAGGTTGGGGCCAGGGAAGACAGATGGAAAGCTCACTAACTGAAGGCTTCTGGAGTATGTAGGCCACATGGAGAATGTAGCATGGAGTGTGTGAGCCAGTGGGGAGGGAGGAAGGGTGACTCTGGCGGGGAGAGCCGGGGAGCGGGAAAGACGACAGCACTGGGGGACTCACTTTGGGGCCAGAACACACAGCCTTTGTCTGACAGTTGCTGACCTCAGTTTCCAGAGATTCCTTTTGAGTGGGAGAAAATTAACTCCCCTTCCTCTGGTCCAGGGGATAGAGCTCACATGGGGCTTATTTGTCTGTTCCCAAAGTCAAAGATCCGGAAAAAGACTGGGCACAGTTGGAAGTAAACATAGAACTCCGGAAAGCAAAGGGAAGGGAGGAGGTTCACGGATAGGGCAGGTGCTGCAGGGAACCCCTGGAATCTTGGCCCTGGGTGAAGCTGAGAGGGAGAAGCACATGCAGGCCTTGTCCTTGGCCTCACGCTGTGTGGTCAGCATAACCAGAGGGCTGACCTCCAGCGCCTCCCCAACTGTGGAGATCCACACTGCATAGCAGTTTGGGGTCTCCTGAGTGCCCTGATTGGGGTGCCAGAGGGTCTGTGGGTTCTTTGGAGGCTCTGGTAACAGTTCCCCCAGCACTGGAAACACAATGGAAAGAGACTGGAGACAAAGGATCTAAGGGATGCTTGAGGATCAGGCACTTGGGGCAGGGGAGTGAACTATCCCTGGCAGGATAGTTCAGGAGGAAATAAAATAAAGCCCAGAATAACACTGGTGTGTATCTATCAGTATAGACCGATCTTCCTTGATAACGGTAAGCACGCCCAAAATGGAAAGCATTATAAGTTGACATCTTCCCACCTACCGAATACCACAGGTCAGCCTAACTGACCTTAACTGTGCTCAGAAAGCTTTAATCAGCACTTGGGCAAAATCATCTAACATAAAACCTATTTTATACTGTACTGAAAATGAGAAGCAGAAGGCTGTAGCTCAAAATTCTAAGGAGGCTTTAACTGAACACACACCACTTTTGTACAAGCATGAATCTAAACTGCTACAGGTCAGGGAGTTGGGAATGTCCTCTATGTATAAATGTCTATTTTCTGCCCTTTTGCCCCTTCACCATCTTTTTGCTGATCCCAACCCTGTGCTGATGCCAAATCCACAGTTTAGCTCACCTAAATGCAGCAGAGAAGCAGAAAGTGCCTGAGTAGAGTTCCTGGTTGAAGATGATTACTGATTATCTCCCTGCCCCTAATTTTCTCCCTTCTGCCTCAGGAAAAAGATGCCAGGATGTGGTGAGTGGTGACAGGTAGATTATATGCCGAGTAGCAGATTTTCAAACCGCTAGTCCAGGTCTCTGTAGATGCTGAGATATATTTCTGATAGAAAGGACACAGGAAGTTCCCAAGATGTCCAAACACCTGGCTCTAGTCCTCAGTCTTCTGAAGGTTCGTTGTTTATGTTTTGTCCATCCGTCCATCATCCAACCATTCATCCAGGCGTCCATCCTTCTACTTATACAACATAAATCAAATGCACATTTCAGAAATGTGCTTGCACAAAGAATCCAGAAATGTAAAGGACATGGGTTCCAACCTTGAGGAGCAATAGTAAGGAAGACAAAATGGACACTCGCAAGTAGTGAAATTGCTAAGTCCGCTATGGCAGTGTGCAGGAAGGTCCTGGGACTGAGCTACTACCCTTGGGTATCGGTTCCCTTTGCCCAGACACAGTGAAGTGTCCAGAGTTTGTCACTGGTATCACACGTAGGAGGTGGCTGAGGTCTTTGACTTAGAGATGGCTCCTGGCTATAGGGCAGGAGCAAGATGTCACCTTGGGTGACTCAGTTAAGGTGATTAAGAACACATGGGACCCAAGAGCCAGGAGTCCCTGGGCAGGAGGCTTCTGGGAAGAAGGAACTAACAGAACTACCCTCTGAGAGAAGCTGGCTCTGAAAAGGGAGCAAACTGAGCCAGCGGGGGGCAGAACAGAGTGACTCCCACCCTCCCTTGTCTTTGAAATAGCAGGTGAAGCTAATGGTGTCTGAAGAAAGCAAAACTAAAACATAATCGAGGCAAAATGAACAAAAACGTTAGAATTAAAAGCAGCACCACAGAGGGGTGGTCTCCATCTGGAGAAGGGACAAGACTACTAAGTCCAAGGGTGTTGCTTGGGATGTGCTAGTCATCAGATTTCCGGGAGGGGTTCACGTCACCCTGGCTAGTGAGTTTTGGGTACACACACTCATATGCTGTATAATATGTTCCTATTGCGTCTTATTTCAGTTTTATAAAATGAAATAATTGAATATGATTTATATAACTTTTTTAATCTTCTGATGAGATAACAACATTATTATCAACAATGAATTTGGACATCATTTTTTAATAATTATTTTTATTCATTTATGAGATTGAACTGAGTACCTGTAAAATGAAAAAAAGTTGTATTTTTCACAGATGGGGACAACCCCCCAATCACTGGCGGGTAAAGAGGAACTTTATGGGTTTCTGGACACCAAACAGAAAGAACCTCCTAGGACAGTAAAGAAGCCTCCACAGGACATGTGGCTCAGCCCTAAGAAGCCGGGATGGGTGTGTGGGAACGGCTATGTCAGGCGGGGCTTTGCCTGGGCCCTGGGATTCTGGTCTCCCCTGGAATGGCTCCTCCCAGCACCAGGAGTCCAGGTCAGCAGCAGCTCCCAGAGCCACGGCCACAGCCAGAACTCCCCAGCTGCTGCCCACTGGCACCCTCACAGGAGCTGGAGCTCTGGCGCCCGCACCCATGGGACCTGTGACCCCCCCCTCAGGGCTCAGGCCGCAGCCAGTCCCAGAGCGGGGACCATGGCAGCCCCCGGAGCTGGGGCCACAGCACGAGGAGGCCGGAGGCAGGCACTGTGCTGGGCCCTTTGGGGCACACTTGGGTGTGGGGCACTTGGGAGGGGGCTGGCACGGCTGCTGGTTCTGCTGGCAGGACATGGTGGCTGGGGGTGGGTGAGCCTGGACACAGAGAAACAGAAATGTGTCCATGCAGAGGCTTTAGGTCAAGACCCCTCAATCATTGGTTTAAAGGTAGCTCCTTTTCTCTTAAGATCAATCACTCTCCTAAAGCCAAGATAGAGAGAGGGAGATGTAAAGACGGCTTGATAAGCTGCTTGATAAGCTGGCTTGATAAGCTGCCCTTTCTTTGCTTTCTTTCCTAAGAGGAATGAAAACTCAACAGACTTAATAGCCTCCAGGCCACTGCCCTGGCCCACAGCAGGCCTGTCACACAGGCACACTATGAACAGCGCCCCCTGCAGGTAGTCAGTGCACAAGGGCCCATTAGGCCCTAATGGTTCTGGGCTTTTCTCTCTGGACACACGTTTGCTGGGTGAAATCACTGAGGGTGTGAGGAGGACATGGCTGCTTGTCTGGGAAGACAACGGAGGGAGAAACCTCCTACATCAGCTGCGTGGCAGAACCCTGTCCTTGCTGGTGGACTCTTCTTTCCATTCTACTCTTCTGGGCCCCTGCTGCCTGCCGCCAGCCTCCTTCTGCTACCTCCACCTTTTCCTCCTCCTCTCCTCTCCTTGTTGAAGTGCAGACATGTCTGTTTAAGCCCACGGCCCAGGCTTCTCACCATTAGACGATCACCTCATTCTGTGGAAGCAGAAGTTGGGGGCTAAGGAAGCGAGGACCCCAGAAGCAGCCTTTTACGCTGAGCTGCATGGGTGCCTGGCCCAAGGACGTGCCTGTTGGCAGCTGTAGGCAACAGTACACTTACTCCCAAATCATGAAACACAAATGGGTTTCTGGGTCACTTCCCTAAACCCAGGCCTTGGTTCCGCACGTTGAAGGTTTCATGCCATTTGCCTCCCCTCTGAGTAATGATCCCCACTTTAGGGCTCATCATTTTGATCATCAGAATCAGATTGATAAACTAGCAGATGTCCCGTACTGATAGATTAGTGACTCATCAGCCAGTCAGCTCTCCCAGAGCACATGGGCAACTTGGAAAACACAAGAGGATTTGTTTTGTGTATTCCTAAAACTTTAGGGTCCTGTGGAAATAAAGACTGGATCTGTTTTACTTGAATGAAGCTTTGGAAAAGCTCATTATTTGGTTTTCCAACTGATGTAATAGAAAAATGCAATGCAGGGCGCCCTCCCTGGTGGAGCAATGGGTTAAAGCGCAGCACTATGAACTGTCACAGCCACTGCAGCACAAGTTCGATCCCCTGCCAGGGAGATGACCCACTTTTTCCTTAACCAACTAATCCCTTCCTACTTCAGATCTCTCCTGTTTTCAGTTAAGGCCACTTGGATCCTATGAAATCCAGCTAATTCATTTATAAGGAAGGCAGAAAGAGAGAGCCTGGAAAGACTGCTTTAACTTCCAATTTCAGGACACTTTTCAGAGTCCTAATGACCTCTTTTGGTAGATAAGCACTGGCCCAAATCTACTGAAAATTCCATTGATTGAATCGAGTCCTAATGTGTTTTCAAAGACACACATGCAATGTTATAAGGATTATGGCTACATCTGCAAACAGTTGGGGCCATGGCAAATCTCCCTCTACAGACAGCAGGTGCAGGTACAGCTTTATGGGGCTCACTGTGCAGTAGCAAGACTTATCCTACCCCCACTGCATTCCTAGGAAATGCAGGAAAAATTGTCCTGTAGAGGGTCATCATCTTGAGAACAAGGTCTGTGGCATCCTCCTTCCCATGGAGAAGGGAGCAGGGTGCTCCCCCATTAACAGCCAACTGAGTGGGCTCTAGGAAGACCATTGGTGAGCTAATGGCATCTGCAAGAAGAGGCTGGTCTTTCAGTCTTGCTGAGACTAAGGCATTTTATCTGTTGTTTGCATCTATTATTTTGGGGGACAGGGATGGATAGTTCAGAGAAATGGGCAGTGTGGGGCTGACCATACTGTTTGATGGGGTGATTGCACACCAGGAAGCATAGCCAGGCTAGAGCTGTGGTGTAATGTTGTGTTCAAGAGGGTTGCCTATGGGTGAAGGGATGCCGGCAATGAGGGGCTGGCCAAGATGGCATCCCAGCAGAAGCTTAGCCAACATGCTGTTGGGAGATCCTGAAGCCACAGATCTCCCTCCAGAAAATTAAGAATAGCATGGAGAGCTTACAATAGGATCAGCTATCAGGGATGTTTCACTCTCTCCTTAATCTCCCAACTCTCTGCCTTAAATTTATATGGAAAGAGAGAAGTGGGAGGGGAGAGTTTCCCCAGCAGGTCTGATGAACTTTGGGGGCAGGGGTTATTTGAGGTTAATTGAATTAAGTTGAATGGGTCAAATATATATTTTAAAATGCTTTTAAAAACTTAGAAGTGACTGGGCAGGCATGAAATGCACCTTCCAGTGATTGAAAAGTCATTCATTTTAGCACAGGCGAGGAGAACATTTGGGAAAAGGTAAAAATGTCTCATGTCTGGACTGCATTGGGTCCAGCTTGTTGCTTTTTGTACTTTGGGGCCATTTCTCCCAAATATTAATCACTGGAGTTAGTCCTATGAAATAAACGTGCTGCGTGTTTATCAAAGAGCTTGGGTAAATACCTAGCGTTACATTGTGGGATCACATAGCTTTATGGAATTTCCATACCTATTACCACAGAGGCTGCACCAAATTAGGTTCCCACCAACAGTGAATGAATTTCCTTTGCTTCACATCCTCACTGGTATTTTTTGTTCCAATCTCTTTGACACAGCTCATTCTCACAGAGGTGAGGTGGTACCTCCTTTGCTTTGTATTTGTCTTATAGAAAGTGATGATGAGCATTTTCTTCATTCTCCTGAGGCCTATTTGCATGTCTTCTTTAAAGAAACATCCACTTAGGCCCTCTGTAAGCCTGCTACACTCCCATGTTCCTAGCAGCATCATTCATAGCAGCCGAGAAATGGAGCCAACCTAAGTGGCCACTGACTGCTGACTGGATAAAGGAAGTGTGTGAGATACACTCAAAGGAATAATACTCAGCAATTAAAAAGATAAAATAGGTGGAGCTGGAGGTGATCCCGTTGAGTGAAATAAATCAAAAAATGAAAGACAGTTACCTGAGGGTTTCACTCATTTGAGAACTATAAATAACAAAGAAAACAGGGTCAAATTGTTACAGGGTAGCCCAGAGTGGACTGGGCCATCTGTCTGTGGGGCCTCACCCGCGTGCTCACAACTTAGTTATACTGCAGGTACACACAAAAGGGTCAATAACGGGTTTATTTACAAAAGGGGAAAGGAACAGGAAACAACCCAGGGATAGAGAGTGGGATATAAAGTAACTGGAATACCTTACGGCTAGGCTGACTGAACACACAGAGGCACATGGTCAGGAGACCTGCTTCCAGAGCAAGACAGTGTGAGATGCAATCGCACCCTATTTAACCCCCAAATATCCCAGAATTCCTGCTATCTCCGCCCTTGGGTCCTCGCAGTTCTCTCCCTGGTACTGCTGGGAGTTGTAGTTTCAAATCACTGGAGTAATGTGTAAGGTCCAGAAAGCTGGAGTAGGGGGTGGAGTCCATAAGACTCTGCAGAGTTCCTTTAGGACATCATTCCCCTTAACAAAAACACAACAAAAATAACTTTGACTCTGTGAAAAGTATGGTGGTTACCAAAGAAGATGGGAGAGGGGAAAGGCGGTGATGGGCCATGGCACTGATGCTTTGGGGCAGGTGAGTGAAACGTGCAGAGGTTGAGGTGTGAATTGTATTCCCAAGGTTATGTAGTTATGTAAATAAATGGTGAATCAAAAAATTAGGGGAAAAGATTAGGAAATGCTCATGAGACATTTATGTCGCCAAATACACACCTTCCCGCTCACCCCTCTTGCTATAGGCTACTCAAGAATGAAGGAGAGTCTGATTTTTAAGTTTTCCAGGTCTTTAATTGGGCTTCCATACTTAGTGTGTAACTGTGCTGCATTTTGAAGAATAAAAGTATGGAAAACACCCCTAAATATGCTGGGTGGGGATAGAAAGGGCAGGAAAGACAAGGGGTACTCAGAAACAGAAGTCTTGTAGTTGTAAATAATAGGGTTCTGAAGGGAGTCTATATATTTTGAAAGATAATAGCTGGTGAGTCTTCTGGGGAGAACCAGATGTTCTCTCTTGATACAATATACTCAGTTCAGCCCCTGAAGAATGAGGAGAATTACTGGGGGGGCCGTGGGGGTGGGGTGGGAGGGGAATGGTGGTGGTGGTTGGGGGGGGGAGGAGTTTCCCATCAGGAAACTTACTGCCTTTTGAAATTTTGGTTCTTTTAATTCTGTGTGCCTCTGAGTCTTTGAGCCCCATATCAGCAATCTTCCCGTGGACTGGGGCAGCAGCCAGCGTTCCCAGCCACAGACCACTCTCCACCATGGAAGTAGGACATCTAGTGGCCATGGTAGGCTTTGCAGGGCTCAGGTCCACTCAGTCATCAGAAGAGGCTCTCCTTGCTCCTCCCAAGGTAGGAAGACCCCACACAGAGCTGGACATGAGGACATGAGGATTGGGGAGCTGCTTGAGAGTGGGGCATTTGGCAGAATTAATTAATACAGATAATGGTTTCACTGGCAGCCTATCTCACTAGGATGGCTTCAACATCTATTCCAATGCATCAAATAACCACTTTTCCTTGTAAAATTAAATCCTGTTATGTGTCCTATTTTATATGGATAAAATAAATAAGTGTCAGAAAGAAAAATATTTACCAGGGTTAAGCTCTTTAAGAAAAGCTCCTTTCTCTAGAAAGACATAGATTTCTCTAATCTCTTTTTCCCCCTGCCCCTTTCGCCACCCCCTCCCTGTTACTATCAGGAATGTTATAGATTCCTCCTGCCCTTGACTTCTCTCCATTTTCCATCCTCTGTCCTTTTTTTTTTTTTTTTTTTTTGCTTTTTTATCCCCACTTCCTTTAAGTCTTTTGAGTCACTCAACAGAGACGTTTCCCCGGTTTCTGACAAACATTTCCTGTGATGCCAGAGCTTATGATGCAGACCCTTCTCCTGGGAAATCCCAAGGCTGGGCTCCCAGGTGTGGCTGGCTCCAGGGGGGCAGGTGCAGCCTCTTACATCAGCAGGTATGGGCCTTCTCATGCTTCCTCGCCTGTCCCTTTTAGCAAACTTTTGAGTGGCTTTTCTGATGCTTGTGGATGGGCTTTTCTGATGCTTGTGGATGGGATGAAGATTCTTCAAGGCACATTCTTTCCTCAGACAGGGTCCCACTATAACTTGGGGATTTTCAAGAAATCAGTGGTTAGGTTAGAGATTTTGGGGTTTAGATCTCAGTGTGTTTTTCCCTATTTTGGAAATTATCTGGTCACACCCTCTCTGTAAACTTATTTGAGAGGTCAGAGCAAGGGAGATCATTTGGTGGCAGTGGGCTGAGGGAAGAGGGTCAATTAAGAGGGATTATGTAGGAAGTAGTTACTCACTGTGTACGGGATTACGTAGGGAATATTTACTCACTATGTAAGGTGGAGAATATGACTTAATCAGGAATGATGTCATTGGTGACAACCTGATGCCAAGGGAAATAAAATTATCATGAATGAGATCAGAAAGTGAAGTAAGAGCTCTGTTTAGAGGATTTTGAGTTTGAGATCACAGATCACAGTAGAACTTGGAGGTGGGACTACTTCAGGATTTGGAGAGATGAGCCTGCTGTATGTATTTTCTTTCTCTACTCCTCTCTCCTCCCCTCCCCTACCTTCTTCATTCCTATTTCCCTTCCTTCTTTTCCCTTTCTCACCAACAACCTATGTGGTTTCTTGTATAACAAAGTCAGTGAATAACATCCATGATGTTTTTATGGTCACAGGGTCTTCATTTACTGGAATTCATGGGTATCTAATAAACAAATATAAAATTCCAAATCGCTGATGTTGAAATTCATGGGGGAAGTATTCATTTACAGCACAATGTTTCCAGTAGTTCCCAGTTCGTGGAACAACTGTGAGTGTCCCTGAACATTATGGGATGAATATACTAGCTTTTTTATCTCCCCCTCTGAGCACAGATATCCTATATACACATGAGTACAATACAATTCCTCCTCTATTTCGCTGTTAAAAACACCTCTGTCAAACAGAATGAGGAAACCATGGATGACCTCACCAAAGCTGTTTCTAGATTATTCAGAGTCCCAATAATACCACTGGAAACAGAGTCAAAGCTGTTCAGTTCTTGAACCCACGTAGTGTTGTGTGTGTTATAAAATGTTTTTCAAAAATCCACTGAACTATGAATAACTTAGAGAATGGACTCTTGTTGGTCACATTTGAAGCCCTAAGCAATGATGAACTGAAAATTGGCCCCCTCAGTGTGTCTACTTAACCTTTGCTAAATTAAATTCATAGCTCTGCGAGAGCAGGGACAATGTCTTGGAACAAATCCCTAAGATATTGGAGATCACAAAAAGGAGAGTCCCAGAGACCACAGGCTCTGGGCAGGGCCAGGAAACCCCATGCATACCTTTATGTTTTTGTCCCATGTCTGAACTTCTGCTGAGTGTTACTGCCCCACTGACATGGTCTGCTCTGTGCCTGCCTCCTGCATCTTCATCCTGTTATTAATGGAAAATAATGCAAATGTTCAATGAGAAATAAATGATGGGGGAAAAGATGAGAAACCTCAATGTTTTATTATAAAGGACACATAGCAAATAAGAACAAAAATCATATTTTTTTCAAATATACTTGGGATGTTTACCACAACTGACCATAGTTTGGTCATAAATGAGATCTAGAAAGAACTGCAAAGTACTGAGATCTTTTGGGATATGTGTGTGTATGTGTGTGTGTGTTTAACAAAAAGAAAGATAAATGGGAAGTCCTCAAGCTAAGCAATGACTTTTCAATGACTCATGACTCAAAAAGAAAGCACAATGTAAACTGGCTATTTTGTATTCAATGATAATCAAAATAAGCCCACAAAATAGGGAAAATAGGCAATGTTATGCTTACAGAATGATTTAGAGATGTAGGTATTCAAAAGTATTAATTAAAGAAAAGAATGACATTTTAAGGAAGAAAATCAATCAGGAAAGAAAGGAAAGCATAAAGGAAGAAATTGGTGCTTTGAATACCTACTTGTAAAATGTATTTCCAGTTGAGAATTAGGAGAAATTAAATTAAATGGTAGAATTGGGCCTTCCTGGAGGCCCAAGGATTGCAATCACTACTATGGCCTAAGTCTGATCCCTGGCCAGGGGTGTGACCCACATGGCACAGCAGACCTTTCCTGTCTCTTCAGTCGATCTGTTTGCTCTGCTCCCCACTTTGTCTCTGATAAATCCTCTCCTTCCCCGTACCCTTGGTCCACCCCGATTCTTCTATACAAAAATAAATAAAAAGTTATAATGATAGTTCTTTAAAAAGGTAGAACAAAGGAAGATAAAATAAGAGCAAAAATATAAAATATTAAAAATAATATACTGATAGGTGAATCTTTGAAAATAAAAATTAACAGAATTTTATCTAGGTCAGGTAAGAGAACAGAAGGAAAGGCAAAATATCAAATATACTGTAGGAAAACCGGACAACACTAGGTAGATTTTTACAAACCTTAAGTAAACGATGGTGAGAAAACATGGAATGTTTATTTCTATATGGTTGAGAATTTAGGTAAAATGAACAAATTTCTGGAAAAATATAACTTCCCCAACTAAATAGAATAATAAGTAAAAATGTAAATAACTTGATGTACATGAATTAAATTGAATCTGTTAAATCTTCAAATATAGAATGTAGATGATTCCTTAGGTGAATTTTATCAAGCATTTAAGAAAGAAACAATACCACCCTTACACGTACCTTTCTAGGTAGAAGACTGTCAGTACATTGTGTTAGTCATGCAGATCTCTGGCATAATTGCAATCCCAAACTGGGCAAGAACATCAAGGAAAGAGAAATTTTAGGTCAATGGTTTCATAAATATCGATGCAAAAGTCTTAGAATTTTAGAGTATTAGTAATTTTATCGTATGCATAAATAAAAGGTAATATATAATGGCCAAATAAAAAGTTTGTTTCACATTTAAAAGTGAAGTTCAGTATATTTACAGAACACAGGAAAAATCATAAGATCATATTAACAGGTGCAGAAAAATATCTCGTAATGTTCAACATCCATTCATTATCTTAAAATCTATTAATTAAAAATTAATTTAGTAAAGCGTATCTATTAAGTGTTGAAATCTTCATCTTTTGAGTTTAGGGGCTCACTTTTGACATTGTCCCGGACATCACAGTCTTAAGTCTGTTATTCTCAGCAAAGCTGAGAATAACAGTAACAAACGCTGTTACTAGAGAGAGTTAAATAGACAAGGCAGACTTTACTCAATACTATTGCAGCAGGGGAAAACAATTAGATTTAACTCTGGTGAAACAAAAGGCAGTAAGATTTTTAAGCAGCTGGGGAATTGAGACTTAGGTGTGCTGTGCCTGCCCATAGGTGCTTAGTGAGATTAGACTCTCTTCCCACAGAGACAGGAAGATGGGGGCTTTATAACACATGATTATATTTCAAAGGGAGGCTCCCAGGTCTCTGAGAAAGACATTTCAGTTTGCAATGCTGGCCTGAGGCTGAGAAGATTTACATCTCAAAGGGGTGGAGAGAGAGTTTATAACTTCAAGTTTCCGTGAATAAAAAGTCCTAGAATAAGGGAGGTCAGGAAGAAACCTGTCCAATGTTTAATGGGGTTGAGGGAGCTTCACTGACGTTTTGGTCATAATCCACAGACAACACAATAGAGTACATAGAAAACCCTGAACAGCTCACCTGTTAGAACTTAAAATGCACAGGTAGCCAGGTCTCCCGCACAGGTTTGGGATTTGAGGGTCAGTATACTTCCGGCTTGCTTACTTTTCTGTCAGTTGTTGGAGATCCAAGTGGCCCCTGGGGGCTGCCAGGGTCTCTTTCTCCTTGGCAGACTCTGAAGTACTGTGCACTTAATCTCCCAACTTCCCAGCCACTTCCTGCACTTACAGAATCTACTAGTGACTAGTGGGACTAATGTCCCAGAAACCTGGCTCACCCTGTTAGACGTCCCTCCATTTCCACATCTCAGCACCAAGGTACCGTCATCTTGGTGGAGATTTCCAGGGCTAAGTTTAAATTTCAGGCAGTCAGAAGCACCTTTACAGAGGATAATGTTTAGCCAGCTGACAGGTGTGGGGGCATCTATGGCAGAGCACCTCTCTTTCTGCAGGTGAGAATTGGCTCCCTTTCCAGAGTTACAGTTGAGACTGAAGCTACCTGCCAATGACTGCAGAATTCACAGGTTGCCTGGGTTCTTCGCTATCTTGCTTTCCCCACTGCCTTACCAGTTATTTCTGGATGTTCTAGCTTGAATTTAACTTGCGCAGAAATGCTCGTCTCAGGATCTGTTGAAGAACTTACTCAACACTTTTACCTATAGGCAAAATTTTCTATGGCACTGAACAAATGAAGTCTAAATTACTGTTAATTAAATGCTCTAAAAAGAGATTGGCTGAAAACAAAGGTGTGTCTTCCTTTTTCTTTACTTTAAAGATGTATTTATTTATGCATACGAAAACTGGGGTACAGGCCACAGGTACAAGGATGAGAGGATCCACCAGAGGCAGAATGGGGAGCAGAACAGGTGTATTGACTAAAATACACTGCTGAGGGGAACAGCGGCTGAGACAGGAAAGTCTGCTGTGCATGTGGGTCACCTCCCTGGATGGGGATCGAACTTGGGCTGCAGTGGCTGGTGATAGATTGATGGTGCTGTTCTGCTCTTAGCATTTTTATACCTGCCGTTCAGAAACAGAATTGCTTGGTGTATTTAATATTTAAAGATTTAAATTTGCAAAAAAGTGAAAAATCTATTTAAAAATGATTGTACAAATGTTTATATTAGCTATCTTTAAATAAATATGAAACAATCTAGTTCTTTAAAATTTGCACAATTGTCTACACAATTGAAATAGTACAAGTACTATTTATTGTTACTTATAAGAGTATTTATGTCTTGTTTCTTCCTGATTATACTTTCTACATCGTATCCCATTTTATCCAAATTCTCAAAATTGTTAGCTATAATTACTGACAATAATTTACCTTTATATTTTATTTGTGTTTTCTCATAATTATGAAGGTATAAAATCATTTATTTCATAATGTTATTTAATTGTATCTTCTCTTTTTTTTCCCCAAGCTTAATCTTACCAGTTTTTTCTTATTTTAGAATTGGGATTCCACCTTGTCTCAAGGATGAGAAGGCTTGCCAAGTTTCAACAACAACTCTTTTATTTTTAATTTTAATTTTTATTTATTTTTTAAAGATTTATTTATTTATTCATACAGAACTAGGGTACAGGCCAGAGATGTGGAAGGTGAGAGGATTCACCAGGGACAGAGTGGGGAGCAGAACAGGCAGATCGACGAAGTACACTGCTGAGGGGAGCAGCGGGCGGGTCAGGAGAGGTCTGCCACACCATGTGGTCACTTCCGGGGCAGGCAGGGCTCGAACTCATGTGAAAGTGGCTTAAGCTTCTTAGTGCTGTGCTTTACCCCGCTGCGCCACCAGGGAGGGGGCCAACAGCAACTCTTTTTAAATGTGCAATTGTGATGTCCAGAGAGCCACCAGATCAGCAAAAGAGGCTTACGTTCCTTCAAGGAAAACTCAGGAGGGGAACAGAGAGAAAGGCAGAGATGAACTCATGTGGACTCTTATATCGTCACTGCTCTTTTCCAGTTCCCTAGGAGCTGGCAGATGGCAAGATATAAAGTGATTCATCTTCTCTGTCCTGGTCAAAAGAGGTAGGTGGCGTGAGTGTGCAGCCCTGCCCTGGCCAGTCACTTCTCTGGTGCTGGGACTGGTAAGTAGGGCTCACTGGGCAGCAGCCTGTCTTTGTCCTCACTGTGGCTCTGACACAGACCTGGTTTACACATGCTCCTCAAAATTACCTTCACTGAGAGTCTCCAGCACTGACCAGCAGGATATGATATGGGCTCATAGGTCAAATGACAAAACCTTACATATTTAAGAAGATCAGAGATAATAGGAATGATTGACCAAATTTTATAAGAAAAGTTTCTGTAAACACTGGACGTGGGAAGACCTTGAAGGAAAAAGGCAAATTCATCACTGAGCTACCAAGGAAAAGTTAATTGAATTAAAAGGGAAAAGACAAGAAGGAAAAGAGCAAGAAAATAAAACCAAAAGGACTAGAGAAAAAGCGATAGAGAAAATATCTCCATGGCCAACACACAGGTAGTATCCAGAGCCACTGCAACATGAGTTTGATCCCCAGCCAGAGAACTGACTCACATGGCACAGCAGACCTCACCTGACCCGCCTGCTGCTCCCCTCAGCAGTATATTTCAGTGGATCTGCCTGTTTTGCTTCCCACTCTGTCTCTGGCGGATACTCTTAACCTCCGCACCTCTGGCCTGCACCCTAGTTCTTGTATGCATAAACAAATAAATATTAAAATAAAAAAGGGAAAAGACAAAAATAAAAAGAGCAAGGAAATAAAACCTAAAGGACCTGAGGAAAAGGGATAGAGAAGATATCTCCATGGCCACACACAAGTGGTTTGCATAACTACAGAAGGAAAACACCACCAGAAAATAGAGCTACTTCTAAGGCTAGAGACCACAAATTCTTATTTCAGCTAAGGTGGAGCAAGCATCTCTCACTCCTAGTAAGTAGAACCATCAAATTGGCCAGACTGCACACAGGGAATGATTTAAAAACCCAAACAGCTGCTGACAGACAGGAAAGAGTATAGGAATTCAAGAGAAGACCGAAATAATGATTCATGAGTCTTTTTGTCCTCTACTCTTCTGCCCTGAACTTGAAAATATGTGCTGTGAACAGGAAGTTCTAGGAGAGGCCACTTAGGGTGGTTTAGAGGCAACCAGGGTGAAGCCTAATGACCAGAGAGTAGGAAAGCCCCAGTGTTCTCTTATCTCTGGTTTCTCAATGCCCCATATGTCAGGTAATCCCACAGTGTCAGTGAGGAGCTGGGAAAGGGGTGGGGTTTCCACCCCCAAGGGTGGGGTCAACTTTCACTGTTTTATTTTCTCTCTCTGTTCTCCCACCTCTTGGGTGTGGGTGTGGATGGAATGTAATTTATAAGTGTGTGACAGCTGGTAATCAGAGATTCAATTTCTGGCAAGACCATAAAGGGGAAGCAGAAAATATTGTCTGCAATCAGATTGTGGGGAGGGAGGGTGAAGTTGCGGAAGGGATCCCACAAAATTGTTTATGGGCCTCAGAATTATCCCCCAGGATACTCATACATAGATCTTATCCCAATTAGCAAACAAACAAAATGTGAAAACTTCTTAACAGGTAACCTACTTCTAAGGCCCCAGGCTGATCACCAGTTCGCACTCTGCTAAGGTATGAAGAACAGCACAAAGATCTTAAAAAATTAACTGATACTGGAATCACATCACATGAAAGGTAAATTAAAATTGGTGAAAAAGCCCAAACGAGTCAACTGCCTATTTAAAAAAAAATATCAACATTTTTTAGAGGATTAAACAGAGTCAGCATCTTGTAATGTAATGTTAAAAATGCCCAAGATACTAAATGCTCAGACAAACAAGGGGGTGAAAAAGTGCGGAGGTGGAGACTGGGGTATATAAGGAGGGAATTGGAATAATAAAGAAGCTTCCTTTTGCCTGAGAATCCTGTGTGTGTGTGTGCACCTGGTTCATTATCATCCCCAGCGCGCACCTTGAGACCTCGTTGCCCAGCTGGCCCGGGGGTTAAGACTTGGTGGAATATGAGCCTGGGCAAGCACAGGATTTGATGGTTTATTTCTCCATATTTAGAAGAGTTAAGTCTGATACAGAATGTCACTTTGCAGGTGCTCAGGTGTGGGAGGTCCACTTCCGGCTCCTCCCAAGCTAGGGCTCACCTGAGTGTAATCAGGTGAGAAACTTTAAAAAACACCTCAGGACCCACTGTTCATCTCACTGCTCATCTCAGGGACTGCCACCCACACCTGAGTTTGGAATCTAGAAGTGAGCACAGCCGAAGAGGTGAGGAGCTAGTGTGGGTCATGGGGAAGCTGGCAAGGGGGAGAAGGGAGAGGGAAGATACATTACTTTGGACCTATTAGGTTGGTCAAGTAGGGGCTGAGAATTACAGCCCCTAAAGCTGGATGGTGAGTGACTAGTCACCCTAGACTCTTGTCCATGTCTGCCGTCTGGCAAATGAGAGTGCTGGCTGGGGAGGGCATCTTTTGGCTAGTTATGCTCACTGTGACAGTTGTGGATTCTCAGAGAGTGGCAGAAGCCCACAGAAAAGAGTGATGCCAGCAGTAACAGGTGTCTCTCCTTTACCCCAGATATAATCTTTCTTCTTCCTTCCTTCCTCCCTTCCACTTTCTCTCCTTCCTTCCCCCTCACCATCCTTTTTACTTTCTTATCTGACTTTATTTTCTCATTCATTTATTCATTGTTATATTATTCACATATTCACCGATTATTTCTTGAGCTCTCACCTGGCACTATTTAGACCCTGGAATATAGGGTGGTGGAATTTTTGTTTTTATGGAGCTTCCACTTGAGTGGGGGAATCTACTTTTACTGGACATTATACCATATTGTAGAGATATAAAAATGAGTAAGTCTGAGGCTTTCGTTTGTGTGTGAGCGTGTGTATGTGAGTGTGGTTGTGTGTGTGGGGAGCAGGTAGGTATGTAGACGTTCTTACGATTACTTACAGATATCAGCAGCCTGGAGGTGGATTCCTCATGAGGAAATAACGAGTTAAGATTTTACATATTCATAAAATATCTGCATTGGGTTTTAGGTTGACTGAATTCCCACCAAGATGTCCTGCCAGAAATTGCAGTGGCCAGGTCGACCTGCTGTTAAAGGGTCCATGACTGAATGTCCACCAAAGTGTCCCCCAAAGGGCCCCCCCAAGCCACCCTGCTCCAGTCTCTTCCTGCTACAAACCCAGGACTCCGATGTTATGGGCTGACTGTGACACATGGCGCCAGCTTTGGGGGGCTGCTTCCCAGCTGAACTCCGAGCACACACTGAGGGCGAAGGGCCAACATCCACTCGCGCCTCTCTTCCCTTATCTGTCACTATGTGTGCCCTTAATGGGTGTCACCTATGGAGTGTGACTTCCCAGAATTATGCCCCAAATGCTGCCAAAGGCACACTGACTCAAAACTTCTTTTTCTGACATTTAGAGCTCACTCTGAATGAGCTGTTCTGCTACAATAAAAAATTGTCAAAACCCCCTCAGTCCAGTGTTTTTGTTTTATGTTTCTCTCTACTTTCCTAGTCCTATCTCTTTTCTCTAAATAGAAGGCTGGGTTCTTAATTTTGGTTGAAGAGGATTTCTACCAATCTACCAAACATAAAGGTGCTAATTTGTTTAAGTACGTTGGGATTGTTTTTATACATCTAAGGTGTGGACACCGTATAGCACCAAATAAATTAGGATTATACTGGTATACCAGGGAGAAACCTACAAAAATATTTTCAGATGTTTTTAATTAAAAAAAAAAAAATAATCATCATTTCAATGATCCTAACAAAGCGACTTTAATGTAAAAGATAAGAATTTGCTCATCATTTAATAAATAACCTTTCAAAAATATTTGATGTCACTCTTTAAGTTTGTGTGCAGTCTTTGTTGCTGTGTTGTTGTCATTTCAGATGATTTATGCAAATAAAAAGCTCCTGAAAGAAACTATCATTAAAACAAAAAGACTCCCTACTGATGGGACAAAACATTGACATACTATACATCTTATAAGGGGCTAGTATACAAGATGCAAAGTACTCATACAGCCCAACAAACAAAAATAAAAACACTCAAAACACAAGCAGAAGTGTTAGATACTTCTCCAAGGAAAATATAGATGATCAACAGGTACATGAAAAAAATTTCATCATCACTTATCATGAGGGAAATGCAAATCAAAACCATAATCAGTCACCATCTCACACCTGTGAGAATGGCCCATATTCTCATCAGAAATAAGTGTGAGAGTGTGGAGGGAAAAGAACCCTTGTACACTGTTGTCAGGAACATAGACTGGTTCAGTCCCTATAGAAAACAATATGGGTTTCTTAAAATTAAAAAATGGATCTACCTTACCACCCAGCAATTTCACTTCAGGTAAATACCTGAAGAATAAAAAACACTAGTTCAAAAGGACACATGCAAGCCTGTGTTTATTGAAGCACTATTTGCAATAGTCAAGTTAAGAGCACACCTAAGAGTGAGGGCACAGCAGAACACTACTCAGCTACCTGAAAACATGAGCTCTTGCCATTTACACAATCATGAATGGATATGTAGGGGATTGTGATAAGCAAGGTAAATCAGAAGAAGCAAGACAAGTAGCAGATGATTTCATGTGTAAAATATACAGAAGACAAAAAAAAACAAAGAAACAAACACAATCAAGCCGAATAAACTCCATAAATCTACTGTAGAATCGAAGCTACCCCATGATGAGTGAAGAGCAAGGAGAAAGTGGGTCTAATGGACAATGGAGATGAAGAGGGTTATGGGTGCCTTGCTGGTGGGTGCAGGGTGTTCATGTAAACCTGAAGAGGTGTGAGCTTGTACTTCGAGTCACAGACAGAGCTGTAAACCCCATGTTACCACAGTAAAATATCAGTACAAAAAGGGAAAGGATTCAGGTAAGCAGTATCCCACCATTCTTGAGTTCAGATAAAGGAAACATTCTGCCATCTCCTCTGATTCTACTTTTTTCTTATTTTAGGAGAAGTTCATTGACTAAAACCTCTTAACCTTCACACACGTAGAAGCCCATTTCCAGGCATGCAGTGGCCAGGAAGGGATATCTGCTGGCTCCTCGTTGTCTTTCCCTCTACCATCTCATGGTAGGAGAGTCCCGCAGAACCAGCCCACCAAGGCATACATCCGGCTCCCTCCCCCACCCAGTGGACAAAATGGAAATAAGCTCTGCAGTAATCTCAGTCCCATTCTTGTGGACTCTCAGATTTACTCTGGGAAGGCTGAGGGATTGAGTTTGGTTTCCATGGGAAGTTTGAAGCGCTCGGGTGGAATGACCCACACCACCGTGAAGGCCTGTCATTACTAATTACATGTTTCCTCTTGCTTGTCCACGTTTGCCTCTCTATCGGAGTACAGTCAACGTGGGCAGATACTGGGTTTCTTTTGTATCATGTTGTGTCTCCAGAGTTGACTGCATTGTATAATATGTATAAGGCACTGAGAACAATAGCTAGAAGAAAATGAGCAGTCAATAAATGTTAATTTTTATATTTTTTCTGTTATTTGCTACTGTATTTATGACTGTAAATCTATCTATCATGTATAGTATATCTAATATGTATTTCTTCACAAATATCTGTCTCTGCATCTGTATCGACATCTGAACTCTACCTCTATTTTTAATCTTTATTTCTATTCCTATCTTTGTATCTGTATAGTCTATGTATTTCTATCTCTATTCAATCTGTATCTGTGTCTGTCGCTAATATGTCGCTGTATCTATTCTATCTCTGTTTCTAGTCTGTATCTACTTGTTATCTGTTCTTAACTGTCTCCTTCCCTATACATCTAATCCTTAACTATCAATTTTGTTTTCAATAGTCTTTCCTAGTCCCACCGGGAGAGGGCGCTGTGAGGTCAGCGGATGCTGGACGCTTCTGGTCTCCCAAGTACATCGACCTGTCAAACAGGAGAAATATTGAGGACGTTAGCAGGGGAGATTAACACCTCAAAACCTCTCAGCATTTCCAAGTGTGGATACTGATTTTAGTTTACCTCTGAGACTGAGCTGAGAGATGGAGGAAGAGACGAAGGGTTGTCACTCAAGGTAGCTGTTTGGGAGAATCCTCTGATTCTTTGATGAATGATTCTCTGATCCTCTGATGAATGTGCTCTCAGCGCCCCTTGCTCTGGAGCCGTGAGTAGGGGAGGGTCCCCCGCAGTGGGGACTGAGCCCTAGGTAGGATCATCAGAAATAAGACTCAGGAGGAGGAAGAGGGTGGCCGCAACCTGCCCGCCCTGGGGAGAGGAAGGAGAGTCTCATTCCCACCGGGTTCCAGGACAGACGTCTGGAGAAGAACCGCTGGCCGCGGCCGGCGGCTGAAGCCCGAGTCCCGGGGTGCTGTGCGGCCAGGACAGAGAGGAGCGGTCTGCGCTGAGCGTCTTGGCAGCAGCCAGGGAGGGTCAGCAGCCCCGACGGCCACCCGGCGGTGGGAGCTGTGCGAGCCTGGGCGCTCAGGCAGTGCCGCCCCCATGTCGGGGTCTCAGGAAGGGCTGGCGGTGAACACGGGGAGGCGTGGTGGGGACACTGTGGGGGACAGTGAGGACACAGGGGGCTCTCAGGGGCCACCGGTGGGGGCTGTGAGGACACTGGGGGTCATTGGGGGGCACTGTGGGAAGACGGTGGGGACACGGGGTACTGGCATTGCTCCCCGGACTGGCAGGATGTCTTCTGAGGGAGCTGAAGTCAGATTTATTAAACCCAGGGCAGTGGCCCTTTAACCGGTTCCCTGTGAGCTGGTAAAGTGTTTACAAAAGACATTGGTTTCCCTGAGGACCCTCTTGCCCCAGTTCGGGTGGCAGGAGTGACACCCCTGCCGTGGACCCCAACCAGGGCCCATTGGGCTCTGCCCACCTGGCGCCCTCGTCACATGCCACTCCCAGCCCTGCCAGCAGAGTGCAGCGCTGAGCAGCGCAACCTAGAAAGGAGAAGCAGTCAGTTCAGCTCCGAAAGACACTTGGTGCGACCTGATTTCGAGCTAGAATGGTCAGAGGTGAGCATCTTGGAGTTAATGAAGCGAGATAAAGACCCAGTCCACCCTCTCCGCTCCGTACAAAGTGTGGGTGAAACAAGGGGGCGTGGTGCAGCCAGGTCCATCCCTCCCCCCTGGCCCAGGGCCTCACACCCAGGCTGCTCCTGCTGCCCAGTGACCCTCATTTGAGCCCCTCCCACTTTACTGCCCTTCTTTCTGCTTGAGCTCCCCACACCCCAGTGATGCTCTTTTACCCCCCAGGTTGTGCTCACGCTCAGGTCCATGGCTCCATGGTAAAGGCGCCCCTCACCCGCCAGGGAGTCAGGGTAGGGGTCCTATAGGAGGTGAAGGTAGTGAAGGCCAGTGTCAGGAGCTCTCACAGGTATGAGGACCCCATCCCTCCCCTGGCTTCCTCAGGACAGGCCTCAGGAACACCCCCGCCCCGCCTGGAAAGTCCTGGCAGGTCCAGGCTGCCCCTGTCCTTCATGGACAGGTGTGGGGCAGCAAGGAGCCAGCCACGAGGGGAGTTCTGAGGGCCCACTTCTTTCTCACTAATCTTATCCCATTTTAAGAAATGGGAGTGGGGATGGGGCTAAATACTCCAAATTTAGAAGTAAAGCAAAATCAGATTACTGAGCAACCTCTTCAATTTATACTACAAACTAGTGGTTAACAAGCCTGATCAGGTTCATATCACTCTAGGAGGTTGTGAGAGGGGAGTGGTTTTAACTTATCCTATTTACAATTGATTGACTCTAGTTGCTAAATTAGATTCTTAGTATTACCAACCTGTTGACTCTGTAAGGTTAGATGAATTCCTAAAAGATATATAAATTTAATGTCCAGTAGAAGAATATAACCCAAGTGTTTCTTTGCCTTTGAGGACATTGATCTGTTTTGTATTTAACTTGGCAATTTACTTACAGCATTTTTTCTTTTCTTGCCTATATATACTTTGCCATTTTCCATTTGCCTTGACCTGGCTTTATCATCCAGCTGTTCACTTTAGATGGGAAGAAGGGATATGGGCAAGTCAAGGTTATCCCATGTCACTGTCTTCTTTCTTGAGGTTTTTTAAGTGGCTGTTCATTACAATCATAGCATCTTAAAATCAACATGAAATTTAGAGGGACAAACTGAGGCATGTAGTGGTGAGGTGGCTTACATGAAGTCATGAAGAAAGTATTGCGAATTTGGAACTTGAACACAGCTCTTCTTGTTTCCAGGATTCCTCAAAACCTCAATTCTTACCTGTTCACAAATTTCAAGGGTCCGCTCCTCATGGAAGAAATTAAAAAGATAATGTACTATTCTGTCCTGTACTGAGCTCTACAGTATATGTATGCATGTGTGTATGTAAAGGCTGTTTTCTATCAATCTACGTATCCATATATCTGTGTGTGCTTGTGTACCTATCTATCTCTTTATAATCTACCTGCAGTTAAACTTCTTGCTAGTAAAGTCATCCATTAAAATCCTCCCCACAATCTTTCTTATAGTTGCCTAAGCTCACCTGGCTCTCTCCAGTCTCTACTCCAACTCTGCCTATTGGCGGTTAATGCGTTTTGAGTGCTTCGGCTCTTACTATCTAGTTCACATGATGGAGCAACCAGAATAATACACATAGGTATTTTTATGTTACGTGTGTTTTACTTTAATATTTATTTTTCTCTACTTCATGTGCTATGTTGTCTTTTACCAGTCATCATTGAAGTAGTCAACATAAGTTGGTCCTAGGCTATTTGAGGCTAAAAACACCTTAAAATTGGGGAAATTTAGTGTGTTGACATTTTTTCTCTGGGGATGCAGTAAACAGACATATTTTGACTCTTAGAGATGAAATGCTTATATACATAGGACTCTAGCTTTCCTAAAACATACTTTTAGAACTTCTACTATATATTTCAAAGCCCATATTCAGTTCTCCTTCTTTAAGGAAACTTCCCAGATCAGTTCTTTAAATACAAAACTTTTCTGTCTAACCTAAATGTTTTTGGATTTTTGTTGCACTTTGAAATTATTTGGAAGAACATTTAAAAAATACTGTTGCAGTTCTCCCTGGAGGCACAAGGGGTTAAGATGCAGCACTATGAAGCTATCCACAGCAGACCTCTCCTGTCTCATCCACTGCTCCCCTCAGCAGTGCGCTTTAGTAGATCTGCCTGTTCTGTTTCCCACTCTGTCTCTGGTGAATCCTCTCACTTCTTCCCCTCTCCCCCGACTCCTCTCACCTAGACCCCAGTTCTTGTATGCATAAATACATGAATCTTATACTTTGGCTGCTCTGTCTGATATATTAATATTAACATTTTTTGCCTCTTTGGTTTCCAGTATTATTCCTTTATGAGACCACCAGACTGAGAGCACTGTGAGGTCACCAAGGTCTTAGATAATATTGAAATCTTCCTTGGAATGGAGTCAGATACCAAATGAAAGGACAAGAAATTTCAAAAATGCCATCATCTAATCAGTAATGTCCATAGTTGACTTCAAAAAATTAAAAGTGAGTTAGGGGATGTCTGTAGAATGATAGAAGAGAGAAAAAAATAATGACGGAAGAGAGAAAATGTCTGTAGAATGATGGAGTTAAGCAAGGTGGAGGCAGAGTAAAGACACTGGGTTTGCCTCCACCTATTTACAACTAAATTATACCTGAACAAGGACAGTGACTCTTGAATGACAAGTGGAACATGATTTTATGTGTTAAGAATGACAAGACTGGAGCCTCCCTGGTGGTGCTAAAATTAAGTTTCAGTGCAACAGGTTATCGCCAGAGTCATTATGGTAGTTGTGATTCCCAGCCAGGGAGGGGACCCACATGGCACAGCAGACCTCTCCTGTCTCACCCACTGCTTCCCTCAGTAATGTATTTTAGCCAATTGCCTGTTCTGCTCCCCATTCTGCCTCTGGTGAATCCTCTCCCCCTCTCCCCTAAACTTCTGCCTACACCTCAGATCTTATATGCATAAATAAATAAACATAAAATCTTAAAAAAAAAGAATGACAGGACAGGGTCTGTCCTGTCCTGGTGGCCTAGAGCTTAAGTCTCAGGGCTGTCACCACTATGGCCTGTGTTCAATCCCCAGACAGGGAGGTGACCCACATGTGGTGCAGCAGACCTCTCCTGTCTCTCCTGCTACCCCCCTTAACAGTGTTTTTCAGTATTCTGCTCCCCACTCTGTCTCTGGTAAATCCTTTCCCCCTCTACTCCTCCACCCACAACCCTGGACCCACCCTGCACCTCTGGCCTACATCCTAGTTCTTCTATGCCAAAAAAAAAGAAAAAGGAAAAAAGAAAAAAAAGTGACAGCACAGTGGAAAGTTCTGGAAATACTGTAATTAAACCATTTTATAGTGATACAGGGGCAGCGTAAGCGTGGTTCTCTCAGAGCTTCCTGGTTACTAAACTGAAGGGTTCCATGCTACAGAGGTGACTTTAAAAGGTGGGGACTATCCTGGAGAATGACACTTGCAGAGTTGCTATATAGGATGGTGGGGGAGGGATGCAGCACCCAAGGGCATCAGGAGAAAGGCAGAGTGGTGTCTGTCTGTGGTCCCCAAATAAGAGCCTGAATTGGGGGCAGGGCTAGATTAAAGCACCTGCGTCTTCTTACCAAAGAGGATATTATATGTAGCCTGCAGCTGTGTTACTTGAAATCTCCGCTTGCCCTCCATCCAGTGCCAAAGCCCAGGCATCCTGTTACTAACCAGAGTTCAAAGCACCTGGCTCTTACCAGGTGAAACAGTCCAAGGCAAGGCTCTGGACTTGAAATGCAAAGTTGTGGCCCTGTCTCAACTACAATCTGCTGTATCTACTGTTCAATCATGGCTTAGAGGTTGAAGATGGCACAAGATAGTTCAAGACGTTTTGACTGACAAGTTAACCTAGAGAAGAGGGTTACTGCAATAACTTACTGATTATATTGGCTCACAGCACACTTTACAAAGCATGAACTCCTGGTGCTGACCAGAGGCAACTTTCGTAGCCCAAACAAAACATGTCAGGGAGATAAAAAATGGAGAGTCAAAAGACAAAGACAAGATTTAAAAAAATATAAGAAACATGAAAATAAACATTTGTGCCTTAACAATCACATTAAACATAAAATGGATTGAACTCACCAATTAAAAGGCATAGACTGGGCCCTCCCTGGTGGCACAACAGGTAAGGATGTGGCACTGAAAGTGAGCCCCAGCCGCTTCAGTGAGAGTTGGATCCCGGGCCCCAGAGGTGACCCACATGGCGCAGCAGACTTTTCCTGACCCGCCGGCTGCTCCCTTCAGCAGTGTACTTCGTCGATCTGCCTGATCTGCTCCTCACTCTGTCTCTGGTGAATCCTCTCACCATCCTGCACCTCTGGCCTGTACCCTGGTTCTGTATGAATAAATAAATAAATAAATAAATAAATAGATAGATAAATAGATAAATAAATAAATAAATAAATAAAAATAAGCTAAGAGATGCACCAAACTTGAAAGTGATGAGCTCTTTACTTATGGAAGACAAAGGAGAGGGTGAACGATAGTATTATTATCTGGTTGTCCCATCCCGTGACGGTGGATGAGAGGTGCACAACACGAGAGGGCATGTTTTGAAGGTAAGATAGGCATGTTTCATGGTAGAATAAGTTTGAGGGCACAGGAAAACTTTTGAATCTTTCAGATATTTGATAAAAATCAAACCATAGGTCAATGACATTTTAGGCAAAGGAGATGGCATAAGGTAATCTTTGTCAAGCTGAGATTTACCAGTCATTTTAATAGATCTTCATCTATCTGCTCATCTTATCAATGTTCCATGACAATTGCTAAATCATTCAGGAAAAGAAACAAGGAATAATGTCTCATGCAGATTCCTCAGGTTCTGATGGTACAATGACTCTGACCTAAGAGTTCTTAAAATTCTTATGTGCTGGTATTAAAGGTCATGGGACTAAGCCTAAATAGTGGCACTTTGGACCATAAAAGGAAGCACAGAGGGATATTTTGTCCCTTAAGTCTAACTTCCTAGGTTTATGAGACCCTTTTCAGTTCTGCAGGCTTATCAGACCCCAATCTACACTTCTGTGCTTGCATATGCTACACACACACACACACACACACACACACACACGCACGCAGAAAGGCAGCAGTCTTTCTCCGCCTCTTGCTGCAAGCTGCCGGCTGTCTTCATCAGAATAAGGAAAGCTAGAACGACACCACTGAGGGCACTGCCAGGCCACCTAGTTTCCCAACCACCTGATTGGGAAATTGTTGACTCAGGGGAGTCCCCGACTCAAGCTCCCCTTTGCGTGCACAGGACTTTCCATTGGCCTTTTGCATTGTGATTATCTTAAGACCTCAACAGACATTGTTCAACCCTCCATAGTGATTTGAATAAAGAAGGAGTGTCTTCATTTAATGCTTTGCAACTCAAGTGTTTCACTACCTTGTAGGTGATCAAACTATTTTTGATTGATTGGGTATATTCATAAGTCATTTTTTTTTTTCACTGAATCTGAAAACACTCACAGCTAGGGGGTTATTTCTGACACATGAAGACTCTCTCTGATATGGAGGATAGGATATCTCTAATTGGATAGAAATTTCAAGGTCATCTATCCATATCATCTAGACAAAATATATGTGAAGGGGGGCCCTACCTGGTGGCACAGTGGGTTAAAGCGCAGCACTAAGAAGCTAAAGCCACTTCAGCATGAGTTTGATCCCGGCCCCGGAGGTGATCCATATGGTGTGGCAGACCTCTCCTGACCTGCCCGCTGCTCCCCTCAGCAGTGTACTTCATTGGTCAGCCTATTCCCCACTGTGTCTCTGGTAAGTCCTCTCATCCTCCCTGCACATCTGGCTTGTGCCCTGGTTCTGTATGCATCAATGAATAAATCTTAAAAAAAAAAAGATATGTGAAGGGACTTCTTCAAAGTTGTATTCCAAGTTTATACCATGAAATGGGGCCTCACCTCAGTAAATGGTTGATAAAATAATTACTTCAGTTAATAAATAAATAATGGATGAATGCATCCAGCCCAAATTTACATCAAATTCTTTGTGTCCCACTCACTAAGTGAACCATTTGGTTCTCACTGGCCCCTTGACTAGAATGTTCTACCTTCACAAAACGCTGAAGGTAAAATATACATTCCCAAGCAAATGTTCATCTCACATACTACCTAGGTATTATATGGTTCCAGCATATAATACCTTAAAAAATGACATAGACAATGGCAAAGCTTTTCACATGTCTTCCCATGTGCTAAACCCCATTCTGCGGTCCTAAAAGTTCAGGAAGGAAAGTACTAATTCACCGTTGAAGATCATTATTGCCTACATGGTCATTGAGAGATCACCCAGCTCAATCACAGAACATAATTTGATCCTTAATTTCCTGATCTCAATTGAAGAAACTATTTCCGTATAATAAAAACTGCTTTGTAAAATGGAAGGCATTTTGACGTTGAGGGAACAGATTTAGTCATAACCATGATCACAACCAAAGGAATCTGAGGCAACCACCTTGGGTGCATGGAATGATTCTGGTAGGGACACTACAGCCAGGCATGAGGGGCTGACCAGGGCTGGGTGAGTTGTGTAGGAGTGTTCCCTGGTAAGGAAAAGGTACTGATTCAGTACCCTAGAAAAATATGCTTGGCCCTGGATACAGGACTCCAAGAGCACCAGGGGGATGGAAGACGAAGGGATAAAGCACTTCCACAGGGAAGCTGTGGCAGCAACCTCCGGATTCCTTAAGAGCCATTCCCTAAACTTTATCCAGACACTGGCTCCTGGGAATTCCCAGTCAGTGCTTTGCTGACTCAGCCTGAGGAAGGCTGTGACTACAGACCCTGGATTCATGGATAGAGGTGTTCTGGGAGCTGCCAAGACCTCCTGGGAGACAGGAGAATGCCAGGAATGCCCTGTATGTGTCTGTCTGCTAGTGCAAGAAGCATTCCCACTCCTGAAGGCACCTGGGGCTGTAAAGACACTGGGCTCCAGCATCTCAGTTCTACTGACTCCCCAGGGACCAGGGACCTTCTGTGACTAGGGTGAATGGGAGAGGGAGTTCACAGGGGTCTGAGAAGACAAGGGAAGAGCAGAATAGCAGGAGGAGGGAAGAAGCGGCTGGGTCTTTGATTCTGTGCAGCGAGGAGCTGAGATAAAAGTCAGTCTGACTAAGTCTCTGGAAATCTTGCCTTGGGCTTGGAGAAGTGTGTCTCAATTTTGTTAGTGGCTTATTCTTACAATAAGAGAAATGGCATTTCCCCAGGTGCGCTCTGTAAGCTTGTGAAAATTAAGGAAACCAGTATCTATTGAATAGCAGAGCAAGAAGCTCCTTAATATATGTGATTTTCATGCCATATATTTTTGTTCAGGGGAAAGGCAGATTGTTTACTGACATATACACACTAGATATATCAACATCCCCATAGGGTTTACTTTGGAAAAAGATGAAATGATCACCCCTAGCTTTCCATAACCAAAGAATTTTATGATTTACTTTCAGTCTGAAAATTTCCCATCCAGATGTCCTGTCAGCAAAACCAGCAACAATGTCAACCCCCTCCAAAATGCCCCCTAAATGCCCACCCAAATGTATACTCCAGTGCTCAGCCCCATGCCCACCCCTAGTCTCCTGCTGTGTTCCAGACGTGGTAGCTGCTGCAGCTCAGGGTACAGGGGAGGGGGGGTGGGGATTGACGGGGTGGGGGGGAGGTCTGATGCAGCTCTGTGGGTGGGGGCTGCTGCCTGAGTCATCACAAGCCCCTCTCTTCTCCCGGCTCCGGCTCCGGCACCAGAGCCCTGACTGCAGGGACTGTGAGCCCTCAGGGGCTCCAACTGCTGCCCCAGCTCTGGGGGCTGTCGCTGATGCAAACTTTGGGCCTCCCAGAAAAATCACAGGAGAAATCTCAAGGCAAGGACCTACACTGGGCTGATGATTCTCCTGCTCGCTTTTCTCCAAGTTTTGGAGCTGATGGAGCTTATGAAGTGTCCTGCTCGTTCTGAGCACTCAGGTGGCCAGCCTGGAACCTGGTCTCCCCTCTTTTCCTTCAACAACATTAAAGCTCAGATACCTACTCAGGAGTGTGGTGGTCATTGTCACTTCTGTCATTCTTCTGACATCCCTCAAAGCCCAGAGCCCCTGCCTCTCACATAAGATGCTTTAATAAAAGCGAAACCTAGGAAAGTACTATGCCAGTGAGGCAATCAGAGAGAGCAGTTTCGCAGCGGTTTCCCATGGTCTTGTGCTATGGGCTGGGGACAGGACTGTCTCAGCCTCTGTGGCTGCCACAGGGCTGGAGTCCCAGCTGAGCACACTACCACGAGCAGCCTGGTTAGTTTATCCAACACTCAGCACATATGTAAATTATTTTCATGTTTTTTTTACATGCCATGATGGCAACATTTGAAGTCTTTAGAATTGAAGTAGTTGGAGTTTTTAACAAAAATTCTTTTTTTTAAAGATTTATTTATTTTTGCATTCAGAACTGGGGTACAGGGCCAGAAATGCAGGGGTGGTAAAAGACTCACCAGTGACAGAGAGGGGAGCAGAACAGGCTGACCAATGAAGTACACTGCTGAGGGAGCAGCAGGTGGGCCAGGAGAGGTCTGCGGCACCATGTGGGTCACCTCCGGGGTGGGGATTGAACTCATGCTGAAGTGGCTTTAGCTTCTTAGTGCTGTGCTTTAACCTGCTGTACCACCAGGGAGGGTCCCCAAAATTCTTTTTATTTGATTTAAAATCCAATAAATATTGGAACTTTGTAGGGACACATTTAAACGATAACTCCTTGGCATCCAATTGTCTTTCCATGAGGGTGAATGTGCCCATTCTTCATTCAGACTCCAAACATCCTTAAGCAAATGGTAGGTACATGTTTAAACAATACAGATAAATGAGCATGCAAGTTAAAATATACAACTGAGAAGTTATACTTCTGTCAGGAGTAGGCATGATAGTGTTAAATAGGAATAATAATAATAATAAATAGGAATAATAGAGTAGGTTACAGAAGGCCATTTTTCAGCCCATATGAACTGTTTAAAAGAGACTAACACAAAAAGAAAGTAGATTAGTGCTAGAGCTGGAGAAAAGGGAAATGGCTATCAGGGTTGATTTTCATGTGACAAAATGCTCTAAAATTTTATTGTGGTGATGTTTTCACAGCTCTGCAAATATCTTTAGATTATTGAATTGAATACTTTCAATGGACAAATGATTGGGTATATGAATTGTATCTCAAAAAGCTGTGAAAATATCTGCTGTGATTTTGAAATGGAATTATAATAAATGTACAGGACAATTGATATGTAATAGCAAAAAGGGCTTCCAAATTTTATTTATTAAGAGATATTTTGCAAGTCTTTTAGTAAAGAGGTTAGATTTATATGAAAATACTTTCTGTTGATAATTATGTAACTGGAACTTTAACATTTTTTACTTAGTAGTTGATTTTATATGTATTTACCTAAATTAATAATTAATTCAATTTTGTAGTGTGTCTCTATATTTGCCTGATTTTTTAAATATACACAGTGAAATCATCCAAAGCAATTACACCTATTTTGTTGTTTCCAATCCTTATTTATTTCATGCCAGTCTAGATCTGAAAAAGCAGAATGATGAAAACTTACCAGATTTCAAATTGCAATTAAGAAGTTTTAATAATTTGAACAGTTGGATACTGTCTATCACAAGCGTACAGATGGCACTGAGGTAGTGCTGGTTCCCAAAAAGGATTTTATTATGCTGAACACAAACTCAACACCCTGGGGAGGGCCAGCCCTGGGTCCCCCAATACTGCAGTCCAACCCGACAATTCTCTTAGCCACAGAGGCCACCAGAGCTGACATGAGCTGTGCGAATAACTAGGGGGCTTTAGTTGTCAACTCCAAGGGGGCCCTACTGCAGGTGTTCTCTGAGCCCATCCGCAGGCAGGTCCCTCAGGTCCCCAGGAGTTTAGCGGTCTGAGCAGGCCCTCGGCAGCGAGAGGGTGAGGATGAGGAGTGGTGGGCCCAGAGGCAGACTGGCCTGAAGACAGCCTGTCTGAAGGCGCTCTGATCTCTGTGCCGAAGCCTGGCTTTTTAAAGCCATTTTGGCGATTCTTTGGGGGTTTCTGATTTTCATTGATAAGCTAGAGGTTGGCTGTGGCCTTATCAGGCCGGCAGCTGTGTATCCCACAGCTGTTTCTTTTTTTACATCAAGTTTCAGGTTACATTAAAACAAGCTCTTTACCGGCCCTCCCTGGTGGCGCAGCGGGTTAAAGCACAGCACTGAGAAGCTTAAGCCACTTCCGCATGAGTTCGATCCCCGCCTGCCCCGGAGGTGACCACATGGCCCGGCACACCTCTCCTGACCCGCCCGCTGCTCCCGTCAGCAGTGTACTTCATGTATCTGCCTGTTCTGCTCCCCACTCTGTCTCTGGTGAAGCCTCTCACCCTCCGCATCTCTGGCCTGTACCCCAGTTCTGTACGAATAAAAAAAAAGTTCTTTACATCATAAGCTCCAACTTGCAACAAAACAAATTGTCTACAACTTATGTTCCTAACTGTTATGAAAATAGAAGACTAATACATCAGTGAAACAAAATATAATGTGGAAACACGTCTGTGACTATATGGAAAGTTAATACATAACAAAGCTAATATATAACAAAGAGAGCATTTGGAGATGAAAGCCTTCCCAATTCACAAAAATAATAACTGTAAAGGTGTTTTTTGATTCGAGTAACATTGGTTCTTAACACTACTTTTAAGTTCCAGCTCTGTATGTGAACACCTGTATTTACTACACTACACTTATACTTAGTCTAGTTCCCTCTTCTGATTACCTCTTCTCCCCACCCCCTGGCAATATGATTAGGGCCTTAGAGCCTGAGTTTGTTTTTATTTTGTTCCTTTGTTTGTTTGTTTGTCTTAATTTTTTCACATCTGGATGAAATCATATGGTGTTTGTTTTTCTCTTTCTGGTTTATATTCTCAATACTTACACATTTAGGTGAAAAATCAAAATCTTAAAAGAGAGGAATGAAACATAACAGACTGTCTAGTAATAAGTAATGTGGTTTTGAAAAATAATATACAATAGAAAATACTATAAAACAATTGGTTAGTATTACATTTTACATTATATTACATATCTTTTAAAAAAATAATATAATAGTTGATTTTTACATCATTTTGTGCATTTTTCCATCTCAGTTGTAATCCCCAAGGGCTTCCCATCATCACATCACCCGTGTGCCATCACCATAGTCCAGTGCATTTCCCTCCCTTCACTGTTTACATTACATATCTTTTTTATGTTGTTAATGTATCCTTTATTTTTAGCACCCATAATAATCAAGAAAGTAAATTCAGTTACAGAAATACCTCATACCCATTATTAGAACAAAGAAAAATTATCCTATGAAAACTGGGTAAGTTTATGAGCAGAATTTTTGTAAAAGAAGAAATTCATGTAGCAAATAAGTGTAAAATGAGATACCAACCATATAGGCAATTAGGAGGCTGCAAATTAAATAATTCAATATAATTTTTGTCCTTTAATTTGGCAAATATAATTTTTAATATTAAAAACTGTTGTCTTATAATATTAACTATTTGTAATATTTAACCAGTTTTATAATATTAACTACTAGCTGAGCTTGGGAAAGAGATACTTCTGTAGACTACCAAATGTCATTAAGACACTGGCAGTAAATTTTCCATGAGTATTACAACAGAAAATGACATCCTCTGTCTCAACCATTAAAAATTTTGACATCTTACTGGCCAAACACTCCGTGCGTGCACGCAATAGCACTCACAGAAACAGGTCTCTGAGGTGCCCTTTACCACCACCAGGAGACAGCAACACTCGCGGAAGCTGAGCAGCTTGACTAAGAGGCTAAGAGTCAAGCAACACATGGTTTGGTCACTGCTACCAACCACGTCATCACAGCCTCATCACCCATAGCTGTAGCTTCAGCAAACGTGCTAGTTAACATCTGATTTGCATACTTGCTTTCCTGTTTGGGCAACAAATGTGCATAAAATGATCTTCCTGGACCCTCCCTGGTGGTGCAGCAGGTTAAAGCACAGCACTAAACAGCTAAATCTACCTCAGTGTGATTCCACCCCCACCCTGGAGCTGACCCACCTGTTGCGGCAGACCTCTCCTGACACGCCCACTGCTCCCTTCAACAGTGCAATTCGTCCTGTTCTTCTCCCCACTCTGTCTCTGTTGACGCCTCTCACCGCCCCTGCACCTCTGGCCTGTACCCCAGTTCTGTATGCATAAGTAAATAAATCTTAAAAAAATTTAAGAAAGATCTTCCTGTAATTACAATAACATATTCTTTCACTCTTTTGTTAATCCTTCCTAACTAAGTATGCACTGGAGACCTCTCCTGGGATAATGTATATTGAACATGTATATGAAAGCCAGTGGAAGAAGCAGCAAATTAGCCGTTTGCAACAAAAACTATGTGAAAAAGTAATTTAAAGCAAACCCTAGAAATATGCCTGCAGAGTTGAGGCTGCTCTCAAGGGGCAAGTGGGGATGGGCAACGGGAGGAGAGTACAGTGCTGCGGTGGAGGATAATGGGAAGTTCGGTGGTGGCTGTAGTGTGGCAACATACATCTGAAGAGGTGTCCTTGTTCCCCCAAATTATAAACTGTTGTAAACTAGTATCAACCTCAATTAAAAAAAATCTAATTTTGTCTGAGACTAGGGACTGCCTAGAAGGAGCTGGAGAGCCAGGTCATTTAGAGGAGCTGCATTTGTTTATTTGTTTGCTTGTTTTGGTGAGAGCTGCCTATCTTTCTCCCCAGGATTACTGGGAGCTTCTTGGGCTCCTTGTGTTGAGACGCTTCTGTATTTATCTGTCTCTTCCACCCACAACAAGAGCTCTGCCATGCTTGCCTTTGTATTAAACCTTGTTTTTGTGTTTATATGTGTCTGTGTTAGTCTGGCTTCTAGTAACAAAAATCTGAAAAAAGTACTCAAAGAATTGGAGGCCTGATTTTATTTCACATGCTGAATGTCTGGAGCTGTGTGGGCCGGGGCTACCTGGCAGCTTCCCAAAAGTCTCCTTTTCTCACTCTCCACTGTCATCCTTAGTTGTGCCTCCTTCTACAAAATTGCTAGCACACTAAGGGGCTGGACTCTGAGCAAGCTCTCTGGGTCTCAGGCAGAATGAAAAAGAGGTGGTGTAGAAGGCATCCACCAGCTCCGAGATCCCCTTCACTAACCTTTCTTAAAGAAGACATTATAATGACCAGGTGGCATATGATATGACCAAACAAATGTTTGGTCGCTTATTATTACTATTAGAAAAATGCAAGTCAAGAACACAGAGAGATATCTCACACCTGTGAGAATAGCCTATTTGGAAAATACCAGAAACAACAAAAATTTGTGGGGATTTGGAGGGAAGGGAATGTGCCTTCACTGCTGGTAGGAACACAGATGGGGCCAGCCGCTATGGGGAGCAGTGTGGAGCTGTCTCAAAACTTTAAATATTGATCTGCCATGTGTTCCAGTAATTCCACTCCTAGCCATGTATCCCAAAAATGCAAAGACACTAATTCAAAAAGAAAACGTGCACTCTCAATATTGTAGCACTACTTACTATAGCTAAACTATAGAAACAACCAAAGTGCTCCAGAATAGATGAATGGGTCAAGAAAACATGGGATGTACAGAAAGAAATGCTACTCAGCAATCCAAAAATATCAACGCATGACATTTGCAGTAACATGAATGGAGCTGGTAGTGATAGTGTTGAGTGAAATAAGTCAGGAGGAGAAAGAGAAATAATGGATGGTGTCACTGGTATGTGGAATATAAAGAAACTAAACTAATAGTCAGATGAAGACAAGCAGAAAAGCTACAGAAGGAAGACACCAACAGGGTGGGAGGGAAGGGGCAAAGAGAGAGGAAGCACAGTGGTCTGTGGTGGTGGAGTAGGGGGGAGCTGGTGGTAGGTACATGATGGTGGTGATATCTGAGGAGGATACTGCATTGAACATTAAATATTATAAGAAATGGATGGGGCCACAGGGAGCCTAACACAGGGCACAGCCTCTCGGGGCCATGCCTCTGGGGATGAGGTACTTGCCTAATCGACTTCCTGCCCTCACTCTAGGACACCGGCATCGCCTCAGCTCTGGACCCATGAAGTGGCTTTGTAGGAATGAGCTTCCTCCCTTTTTGTGACAAAGATCCCTGGTGTGATACTGTTGGGTATAATGCAGCACATGGCTACCTGGTCAGCTATTGTTTTCCTGGAAACACACTGTGAATGAAACTGCTTGCTGCCCCCAGCATGCATTCTCTTCTCTCTCTTCCCCTTATTACCTTGTATTATCAAGAACAGCCAAGAGCCCAGTGGAAATGAGCTGCATTTCCTCCTCCCACTTCCTCTACCCAATGCAGGGAGGCATGTCATGGGCAGCCTCTCAGAGCTGGCAGAGGGAGTAGACAGTCTGACAGCCCAAGTGAAGGGGGAGCACAGCAGGAGCTAGGTGTGGCCTGAGAGGTGGGATGGTCTGGAAGCTGTGGGACCCAAGAAGAGATAGAACTCGTCCTCTGGGCAGAGACATTTCCCAGGATGTGGGCCAGGGTCCTCCCTGTCATTCAGGTCAACGCCTCAAAGACCAGTGTGTGACCAGGAGTGAGCCAGGGCAAGGGCCCAGGAGAGTGGGAGGAGGATGCTGAGTAGACAGCAGTGGAGAAAGACTGGGGGCCAAGCTTGGAGCATGAAGAGAAGAACACTGTTGGGAATTAGGCTTCATCAAAGAGTTTCTGGAGTGCAATCCAGTCCTGCCAGAAAGAAACAGTAGCTACTGCTGGGCTGAGGTATTTACATCACAACCCCTTTGAGCACTCGAGTGCCAGGTGCTTGCCATCTCTGGGTGAGGAGAGTTATAAAGGGGCCTACAACCAGCCTGCAGCCTGACTTCCCAGGAAGGGCTGACTTGAAGCTCCAAGTCGGTAGAGTGTGGAGAGAGCACACCACACACCCTCTCCCGCCCCTCTCCTGACCCTACTCCCTGTGTGCACATGACAGGGCTTACATAGGCAGAGGAACAGGAGGGCAGACTAAGACTACTGCTTGTATACCAATTTCCAAAACAGAAGAAACACTTTGTTAGAATTTATTCAATATTCCCAAGTGAACTAATCTAAAATATTGCCAGGGAGATAGTACCTCACAGGCTGGGTGTACCTGACATTTTCGCACCACGTTGTAAGTTGACAGAAGCCCAGCGGAGAAGTCCAGAAGCCCAGCGGAGATGTCCTGCCACGTGGGGGGAGGGAAGGAACATCCCCTGCCCAGGGTGGCCCATGTGGGCACAAAGCATGACTCACCAAGCTCCTACCAGCCCCTGGGGACACAGTGCCATGCTGCCTTGTGTGCTGTCCCCTCTGCCAGGGGACTAAAGCCACCCTGGGCTTGTGCTGACACACACTCATGGTGGGGTACTGGGGTGGGGGGACAGTCTTCCTTTTAGTGTGAAGATGAAGAATTTGAGTGTGATTTTCCTTTCCTCGCCCCATTTTGAGCCAGTCCACTGGGTTTTTCAGAAGGGGTGGGTGAGCAAGAAGGAGGCAACCCTGAGGAGCAGGGACACCCTGCCAAACCTTGTGACCCCAATTGGCCTGAGGGGAAACCACCTGCTGCTGAGGAATTTTTAGAGCCCTAGATGAAAACTTTGCAATGAAAATTCTAGATGTTATAAATCTCTCAGCCTCCCTTTGCATGTCTAAAGATGTAAAGTTATTTAATGCTAATTTCCAAATGCCAAAGTTTTGTTTATCAATTGACTTTAGGTAAGTTAGGCATACAATGCATTTGGTTTTGTATGAGAGGCAAGTTGAAAAATTAGCATGCTTCCACTTATATTAGTGTCTTTTAGGATCCATTTTGGGTTGGATTTATATTTTTCTACTACTTGAAATCAAAGATTTTCATTACATCATTGCCTTTAAAATCCACTAGATTATTGTTTTAAAAAAATATGAAAGGAGAAAGGAAGCAGGAGCTCCGGATGGGTGAGGAAACTCAGGGCCAGAGAGAAGCACTGGGCTTGGGGCTGCCGGGAGGAGGAGAAAGTCTCAGGAGCTAGCAGGGGTGAGGTGTGACAGGACACCTGGGTGGCAAGGGCAAGTCAACTAGTGCAGAGCAGGCAGGGGAGCCAGGAGGAAGGGTGTAGATGAAAGCCTGGGCAGAGCAGACTTTCTCTAGAGAACAGAGGTTGAGAGGAAGAAAGATTACAGATGACTCCAAAGACAGGAACCACTGTTAGTAGTGCAGGGAAAAAGCTCCCACTTCTCTCACCTGGATGGGAAGCACCGACTCACCCCTCGCAAGCACTTCCCCCTAATGCATTCTCTTCCCAGTAGGGTAACCTGGTGTGTTTAAATATAAATGTTCATTTTATTTTTTTATGAAAAGAATATGTGCTTTTTTGTCAAAATCTGACAGCTCTGAAACCTAAAGAATACAATTAATCAGCAAATCAAGGCCACTCTTGACTCTGGACTACTATTTCCCCTTCTATTTATATTTTTATATAGCTGTTTTTATAAAATAAATTTGTTCACCTCTTATATTCCTATAAAAATGATAGAATCTTAATTTCAAATATTAATGAATTTTCCTCCAAGAAGCCTTACCAAGGATTTTAAAGAAAACCCTTAAAAATCAATGACACTACAGGACCCTCCCTAGCAGTGCAGCAGGTTAAAGCACAGCACTAAGAAGCTAAAGCCACTTCCGCATGAGTTCGATCCCCGCCTGGGTGACCACATGCTGCGGGAGAACTCTCTGGTCTCGCCGCTGCTCCCCTCAGCAGTGTACTTCATTAGTTTGCCTGTTCTGCTCCCTACTCTGTCCCTGGTGAATCTTCTCACTACCCCTGCTCCTCTGGCCTGTACCCCAGTTCTGCATGCAGATTAAAATAAATCTTAAACAAACAAACAAAAAACAAACAAACAAAAAAAAAAACAAGGACAATACAAATAGCAAAAGACATTATTCAAACAGCAGGTTCTAATGTCAATATAAAAACAAAAAGCTCTCATACAAAGAAAAGCAAGGTAGAAACTACCAAAAGTAAAAGTTCCTTTATGATAAGAAAAATCATAGGCATAAACTCAATAAGAGCTATCCAAAACCAATATAAAAGCTATGAGCACATTCCTGAGAGACATGAAGTTTACATGAACAAGTAGAAAGATATGACAGGTATCTGACTGGGAAGCCCCCATATCATAAATTTGTGCTTTTAAACTTTATGAAATTCTAATTCCAGTAAAAATGTATCAGTTTTCTTCTCACCTTTGGAGCTCGGTAAATCGAACCTATAAAAGTTCATTCTGAAGAACAAACAGAAAACAGTGGGTTAGGCATGGCCAAGGCATGGCTCTAATACTTCATAACCACCAGCCTCCTCCATCACAGCATCCTCAGCGGGTGGAGTTTGAGGTGAGCCAACCCAAGCCATCATAGGGTCGGCAGACGATCCTGAAATTGGTCACCTGTCTTTGTCACTAGAGGTAACATCATCATTTTCACTGTCACTAGCTCCTGCGGCATAGTCATCCTCAGGGGGAGTCTCTCAGTGATGTTATCCTAAAATCCAGGCATTCACTCAACAAATATTTACTGTGGAGCTGGCATGGAGCAGACTATTTTTAGCTGGTCTTTGCCTAGGTCTTCATTTGTAAAAGTGATTGATAAGAGAAAGGTTAAATGAAAGAATTTATTGCTCATATTTTCTAAGTGAATGCAGGACCATAGGGGAAGTGCTGGGTTTTGATCCAGGAGGTAGCAGCTGGAGGGAGAGGAAATCGGGGTCATAGCTTGACTGTGTCTGGTAGCTTGGCTGTGTCTGGTAGTGGTAGTGGTATGTCACATGTCATTATCAGTAAGGGGTCACAGCTTGGCTGTGTCTGGTAGGGCCAGGAAACCGTTTAGGATTGGCTAGTTTGAAAAATCCCAGTGAGATTTGGGGAGCAGGGATTGTTTCTTTGTACCACCCAGCCCTGAGTAGATTGAGGGCAGGGGAAATATTGGTTGGGTGTATGAGAATAAGATCCAGGAGATGGGTATGGACTCAGAATTGCCTGGCTTAGCTATGAAAGGTGGGCTCCCTGGCAAGTTATTCATTTTCAGGAATAAACTAATCCTGAGGGGGGCAGTCTCTCCCCAGTCATCAGGTGTCCCAAAAGATACCCCACCCCCCAAAAAAAGTATTAAGTATGTGGTTATTGTATTCACTGACATAATTATGAAAGCACTTATAATAACTCATGTTTTGGGAGAACAAAATGGGAGATCTCAGTTAGTTTGGGTGTCAGGAAAGATGTAAAAAGACTTGGATAGCTAAGGTACTTTACGGAATTTCTCCCTGGCTAAGAATCATCATTATTGACTCTCTCTCCTCTAGTCCGTGAATCCTTAGGCTCCTCTTGTGATGAGGATAGTTCTTATTCTAACTTTTCATGGACTTGATATGCTTTTTGCAGATTCATTTCATTTTATAATCTATGTGTGTGCAGGCGATTGTCCACATGTAGAGCATTCCAGGGTCTGTGGCCTGTCTTCCAGTGCTAGTAATAAAAATCTGATGATCTAATGAGGATGGGACTTTGTTGTTTATCTCCAATTATCAAATCTGGAGGTAAGCAGGCCAGGGTTGTGTTAGCATCAGGAACTCTGTCTCCTTCCACCTCTCTGCTCCTCTGTCCTGAGTACTGGCTGCCTCATGAGACAAATACCTAGGTGAGGTTCAACTATTTAACACATCTCTCATTGAAGGAGGAAGAGACAGGAAAGGAACAAGACAGGTTCTTGTTCAAGTGACTCCCCAAAGCCTTCAGTGATTCCTACTTTTATCTCATTAGCTATCCTATAAACAAAGACATCTGTGACACACAGAGGTCTTTAGTTGAGCATGTTCTTAATCCAGAAATACAGGAATTCTGTCATTATAGAAACAGTATTTTAAATTGAAAATTAGTAATTCCCTTTGTGTATGTGTGTGCAGGTGTATGTATATATAAGTGTATATGTAAGTGTATATGTATCAAATGCTTCTATGCCACAATGCAGCAGCATTTTAAGTCCTTTTGAAATATTTTGAAATATTAACTTATTTTGTCTATGTTATGTAGCATTATTTTGAAAAAAGTTACTATTATAATCTCCATTTTAGAGATGAAGCAACTAAGAAACAGAAGTGAAGTGATTAGCTCAAGGTCACACAGTGGTGCAATGGCAGGGAATCAACCTCAAATAGTCCAGCTCCCAGATCTGTGCACTAGTCGCTCTTTTCTGCTGACTTTTTCCTCTTCTAGAGGGTGGCATGCTGGGAAAGATGAATCCCTGGGCCTCTGCAGCAGAACTACAGGCTTCAGTCGTGCTCTAGCACACTTGGTGGAGGCACAAGAGTGACTTCCAATGGAATATTCATAATCATGCCCATCATGCCGCTTCCATGGTATCTAACAACAGCCCAGGCTGGAGGGGCCTCCCTGGTGGCATAGTGGCTAAGTCCCAGCCCTATCACTCTGAAGGCCTGAGTTCCATCCCTGGCCAGGGAGCTGACCCACATGGTGCAGCAGACCTCTCCTGTCTCACCTGCTCTCTCTTCAGCAGGGTATTTCAGTAGATCTGCCTGTTCTGCTCCCCACTCTCTCTCTCTCTGGTGAATCCCCTTGCATCTCTGGCCTGTACCCCAGTTCTCCTATGCAAAAGCAAAACACAAATGCTGAGGGCTATGAGGCAGATCTGAGGGGCAGGGCAGGAATGGCATCAGGCTGGGGTTCTCAGAAAGCAATTAGGGGAGAATGACTCATCATGGCACTCCCTGGAGGCAGAACCTTACCACCCATGTCACATGTCATTATCAGTAAGGGAAAACTGTGCTGGGAATGAGCTGGGGTTACTGATCTCTTCACTCCTGACCTACACCAAGCCATTACCAAAACAACCACGAGGGTTGTTCAGCTCAGCTCGCCCCTCAGAAGGAAGGACCCTTCAGAGAATCAGGCTAAAGGTGATGGGCGATGTGGGAGGAAGGACAGAAGGTAACCCTGGGGAAAAGTCCAAATTCAGTTTCCTTTGGCCTTTTCCTGTCTTCTCAGAACTTACAGCAGTGTTCCATGGCTGGGGCCCCTCAATTCAGTAACTGTTCTTGTTTAGTTAGCACACTTAGGTTCATGCCCATTCCCTGATGCTCATTTTAAGCCTCCTCTAATGATTAAGAACAGCAGCCCCGTGTTCTCACACATATTACTCTGTCCCTGCCCAGCGATACAGCTGCCTTATATTTTCAGATGGCCTAATCAGACCTGCCCATCACATTCCAGGCCGTGTGAGACCAGACATGGAGCATGGTGACTTGAGTACATAGACCCTGTTTGTAGGATTCTACCCTGAGAAATACCCACCAGGAAGCCTGATGCAACACTGGGCAATGGGACCATGGTTGAATGGGTGTGGAGAGGCAGGGTGAGGGGGCAGGCGGTCTCAGGAGTCACCCAGCATTGTCACCTGCTTTCTGGGGCCATGGCTGACCTGGGGCCTGTGTCTCCTCTAGAAGGTGTTCCTGGGGCTGGCTGCTCTCCCACTCTGGACCACTCTAGTGAGTGTCCTGGTGCCACTCTGTATTCAAGTTTGTAGGCAGGTGAGTGTTTTGGGACCACAGGTAGGTTGAGCAGGGGTGAGGTGCTGTGGATGAGTTAGCAGGGGAGGCATAAGGGGAAGAGCCAGACAGCCACAGGAAGGGCAATGTTTGAAGAACTATGCGAACTATGCTTTATTTGGAACTGAGATAAGGTTAACTTTTTGACATAACAATGCAGAAGTACAAAGCCTGTAGACATTTGTCAAGTGACTCAACTGGAATTGACACTTTTACCAGAGGGGTGAGCACAACTGAGCCTGAGCCTGCGTCAGCTTTGCCCGGGGCCTGTGTTGTCTCTGAAGGTGTCCTTTGATACGTGGACACCCAGTTCCCAAGGGAGTCTGGAAAACTTGGTACCATTCTTACCTCTGAATTCCCTGCAGACACAAGCTTCACGTGGGAAATAGAATGAAATTCCACCCAACCTCTTTTACTAGTGCATGAAACTGCAGGATGATTTCTTCAATCTTTCCTAGGTCGACTTGTTACAGGGCACCCCAGTGTGAACTGGGCCGCCTGTCTGTGGGGCCTCATTGCACACTTAAAATTCAGTTGTACTGCAGGCACACACAAAAGGGTCAATAATGGGTTTATTTACAAAAGGGGAAAAGAAAAGGAAACAACCCAGGGAAAGAGAGAGGGATAAAAAGTAACTAGAATATCTTACCCGCTTGGCTCACTTGGAGCTTTGGTAAAACTAACTGAAAGCCCTGAGTCACCAGGTAAGGAGAGCCGTTTCCAAGCAAGAGAGCGCTGTAGCCAATGGCGCCCTATTGATCCCCCAAAGTCCCAGAATGGCTGCTTAGCTCCGCCCTTGGGTCCTCGCAATTCTTTCCCTGGTACTGCAGGGAGTTGTAGTTTCCAATCACTGGAGTAGGGGGTGGAGTCCAGAAGGCTGGAATAGGGGATAGAGTCCACAAAACTCTTCAGAGTTCCTTTAGGACATCTTTCCTCTTAACAAACTCATTATTTCTATGGGGAATGATGGAAAGGTGCGTGGGAGTGACACTGCATCAAGTTTAAGGCATAGGCAAGGGTTTTGTATTTTCTCTCTCAGTTCATTGAATTTCTGTTGAGCTACTCTGCCAACCAAACCAGCAGCAGTGCCAACCTCCTCCAAAGTGCATGTCCAAATATACCCCAAATGTCACCCCTGAGCCAGGCCAGAGCTCCCTTCCATCTCTTCCTGCTGCAGCCAGTTCTGAGGGCTGCCTTGGCTCCGGGTAGGGCTGCTGCCTGAGTCACCACAGGCCCCTTCTCTTCCACTGGTGTGGGCACCAATGTGCTAATCGTGAGCCCTTAAGAGGCTTGGGTACTGCCTGATCCTGCAGGCTGCTGCTCTCCTGGACCCTGAAGACCATTGAGAATAAGCAGAGGAACAACCAAGCAATGATGGACTTGCCCTGGTCTGATGCTTTTCTTTCTTCTCTGACCTTTGTTCTCTATTTCTGGGTTCATCGTACTTTATAAGAAGTTTGCCAGCTAAAATTCTCAGCATTACCCCAATTTACTGTGGAACAAGATTTGTTCTAGTTCTTTTAAACTTATTCAACAATAAAACTCAGACCGCAGAGTTGAAACTGTGTTTCACTGTATTTTCTTTAATTCCCTTCTCAGAGCTGGAATCTTTAGAATCTACTCACAATGAGATCTTTAATGTAGGGGTCCTCTTCCATGGTGGTGTGAAGCAAATGCCAAATCAGTTCCATTTCAAGTCAAAGCTGCTTTGCATGATGGTAGCAAAGGTGTGATAAGGAACCAGCTGTTGGGAGAAGGGGTTGGGGTGATGACTGGGAGATCTGGACACCAAATGGCAGAATTGAACCTGCACCAGCTCCTAGAAAGTACCTCTTATATCCTGTCAGTGAAGATAATACCACAGAGATGCACATCATACTTATTTAACCAATAAGTATGGATCATTCTGTCTTTGTTCCTAGAATTTGTTCTGCTAGAATCATTCTATATTTGTTCCACAAAAATCATTCTTAAAGTTTTGAGTTTTTGTTTGAGTTGTGGTATGTTATCTAAAATTCAGTTTGCAGATTTAGAATTGATTATAAAACTGTGCAACAAAAATACGCATGGGATGTTTAATTAGTCCATAATTGGATAGCATCTATTTTAAATAAGATCACTGAAGGGTAAACTGTTTTATTGTCTTTGTTTGCTTTTCTTTCTTTATGAGAGCACACATTTTTTTCAAACAGTTTTTGTTCCTTTGAAGTCCCTATCTTGTCAATTTTCTTTTTTTTTATAAACTACTGCCCATTTGTTGCTAACTTTTAGTATATTTTTAGTAATCACATAGGAGTTTGAAAGAGTAAACTAACTCAAATAGTTTAATCTTTTTTTTGTCACTGATTAATGCTGCTTGGTTTTATTAATTTTGTAAAGCTTTTCCCCTTAGAAGAGATTATGAGAGAATGTCTCTTCATAATTCAACTCTTCTGTAAATCTTTTTTGTAGTTTAATTAACATGGACCTTTAACAGTTTTTATTCAGATGATTTTTAGTAGGTCTTGTTTAGTGACAAATAAAGGAGCGCTTTTTATCACACACTTAACCCAGAGTTTTCTTGTTAATGTAGAATATGATCAAATTGGAGAATTTTATTGCTAATTCTAACCACTTTCAAATGATTTTTTGCTTTCTTATTTTGTAGTCATGCTATTTGCAAATGTGTCACTCTTTATAATATATGTGTGTGTGTGTATACACACACACACACACACATGTATATGTAGGTACATAATATATTTTCCTATGTACCATAAGGCATACATTATATATCCACATGTAATAGTATCACATATACATTTATATTTATGTATTATTTAATTTGTTAGAAATCAGTATAAAACTGGCCCTCTCTGGTGGCACAATGTGTTAGGACGCAGCACTGCAAGCTGGCTGCAGCCACTTTGGTGCGAGTTTGATCCCAGTCCCAGAGATGGAGTTGACCCACATGGCGCGGCAGACCTCTCCTGACCCACCTGCTGCTCCCCTCAGCAGTGTACTTCGTCAGTTGGCCTGTTCTGCTCCCCACTCTGTCTCTGGTGAAGCCTCTCACCACCCTTGCACCTCTGGCTTGTATGCCAGTTCTGTATGCATAAATAAATAAATCTTTAATAAAAAAAGAAAGAAATCAGCATAAAACTAATTTACCATGATGATTGGTCTATTAAATTTTATCTTCATTTGCAACAAATTATGTTCATGATCATGCTGGTAGCCCTTTTAATTTAAAATTTCTGTATTTAAAAAATTGAGAACTAATGCTGAATTTTACTAAATATATTTCTGACAGTTTGTATATCTATATATATGTACATATTTTGACTGGTATTTGGAGTCTTTAAAAGATAAGTTCTTTGAGTGTGGGGGAAGTATAATTAAAGAAGCAATGTAGAGAGAGGATGTCATATCTCAAAGTCATGCAATAAACTACTCCCCCCAAAATAGTCAGAGCAGCAGCCCCCAACTGCACAGAGAAGGGAGACAAATATACTTAAATTTACTGAGGTGAGTTAGTTATGGTCTGAGCCCTGTGGGTCTTGCAGAGGCTCACTGTGGCCCCTGAGGTCACCTGCACCAAGCCTACATCTTCCCCAGGGGTGACTAGCAACACTGAGCAACATTAGTCAGTCTGGGATAGTCATGTGTGCAGGTTGTCACAGAGTGCATTTTCATGCTAGTTTTTCCTTTTCATTAGTTATTTTGTTCATTATGCCTAGTAGTGGAGACTTTGGTGATTGCTAAAGACATTAGTGATTGTTAACTTTAGTGAACACGAATATAATTCACATATAGTCAAGAACATGCCAAACATTACATTTTTGTGAATTGATAAAAACCTACTATGGCCCTCCCTGGTGGTGCAGCGGGTTAAAGCACAGCACTAAGAAGCTTAAGCCACTTCTGCATGAGTTCAATTCCTGCCTGCCCCAGAGGTGACCACATGGCATGGCAGACCTCTCCTGACCCGCCCGCTGCTCCCCTCAGCTTTAACTTCTGCCTGTTCTGCTTCCCACTCTGTCTCTGGTGAATCCTCTCACCCTCCTCATCTCTGGCCTATACCCCAGTTCTATATGAATAAATAAATAAATCTTTAAAAAAAAACCTACTATGTGTTCATTTTCTTAAAACACAGAACACTTTGTGCATGAAGAAAATCACCTACATCTTTGTCCATATGACCTCTTCATTATTTTCAGCTGCCTTGTCTCCTCCAAGAAGTCTTAACAGGTCTCTACACCCAACACACACCGTGTCCTCTACATCTAGAGTGTGCACATTACAATTAACTCATCATTTTAAAAAAGTACTGATGTGGACTCTCTTCCTAGGAATTTAGAATCAGTTGCTACCATGGGGTTCACCTGCTGAGAAACACTAATGTAGACCTTGGATTTACCTTCTGTCACGTCTTGAGTACTGGTTTCTCTTGTGATGAGGTCAGCGTTACTATCTAATTGCTCCAGGGTCTCTTTTTGTCTCTCCAATTCAACCATGAGACCCTCTCAACAGTCTTCGGGGGAGCTCAGGTTTATGTGTTAGTATTTGCCCCGGGACTGGGGCAGGGTTGGCTATAGTCTGAAGGCCCAGTGCGTTTGAAGTTTTTTTTTTTTTTTTTTTTTTTGCTGCGATAACTGTTCCCTATAGCCCTTGATTTTTATCCCTGTATCTATAAGACTCTTATCTGAAATTTAAATGCTGCTAGATTGAGGTGTCATATTGGTGTAGACAGATGGGGTGAAAGGAGGACATTCCTAGAGAGATTCATGCCAGGAGACTCTTTGCCCACACCTACCAGGCAAATACTTGTTGAGTCAGTAGCAGACTTACCACAAAGGTAGTTAGTTCCTGGTCCTTGAGGGGAAAAACACTCAAGCTTGGAATTTAGCCATCTTTTTTTTCCTTGTTATCAAACTCATCATCATTAACTTTAGGCATCTATTTTCCGTTGGGCAACTATTTCGTTAAGTAAATACTCAAAAAGTGCCTTGTGAGAAAGTATGTAAATAAGAGTGTGTAATGAAAATACTTGAAAAGAATTGACTACCAGAGGTAGCTTCCTTCAGGGGGTTATTCAACCAAATGTCATCCCAGTAGTCTGTGCCCTGGGTTAGAAGGAAAGGCTTTGTATTTGTGTGGTCTTTTTGTTTTGTTGTTGATTATGTTTTTAATTATTAGAACTCGTACACTCATTTTCTTGTATGTTAAAAAACTTATTTATTAAAATGTTGGTATATATGTGTGTGCATGCACAAGACAGAGTGACATGTTGAGGGAGGGAGGCAGGGAGCTGAAGAAGAAGAGAAAAAGGGATATGGTATTGGAGGAAAAGTGGAGGGAGAGATTTTCTACGTAAAGTTACACAGTAAGGCAAGTATAGACATGGCCACAGGTCTCTTACTGGGGACTCCTTGAGACAGGGCAGGGTTACAGAACACCTCAGCAAAAGCCAGTGTAGTTCCATACATAAAGTCATTTCATAGCCCCGCATCTACAAATTCCCCACGTACAAATATGCTAGCATTTGAGATTCAATCTGAAGGATTCTTTTTTTAAGATTTACTTATTATGCATACAGAACTGGCGTATAGGCCAGAGATGCAGGAACAGTGAGAGCATCCACCAGAGACAGAGTGGGGAGCAGAACAGGCAGACTGATGAAGTGCACTGCTGAGGGGAGCAGCGGTTGAGACAGGAGAGGTCTGTTGTGCCATGTAGGTCACCTTCAAGGCCTGGGGATCAAACTTGTCTTGCAGTGGCTGCATACAGCTTCATAGTGCTATACTTCAACCTGTTGCACAACCAGGGAGAGCCCTCAATCTGAAGGATTCTTAAAGAAGCATCTCTGTCAAAGACTTTGGTGCAAATTGTCTATTACCATATATGGCTGACCTAATGAAGGAGAAGGGCACTGCTTACTCCCAGGGGGTTGGACTGAGACCTGGAAAGTCCTATGTTAGTAAAAAGTTAACAATGGGGCCCTTTTTGGTGGTACAATGGGTTAGGATGCAGCACTGCAAGCTGGCTGCAGCCTCTCCAGTGTGAATTCTATCCCCAGCCCTGGAGTGACCCATTGGTATAGCAGACCTCTCCCGACCCACCCACTGCTCCCTCCAGCAGTGTACTTTGTGATCTGCCTGTTCTACTCCCCACTCTGTCTCTGGTGAACCCTCTTACCACCCCTGTACCCCAGTTCTGTATAAATACATAAATAAATCTTTAAAAAAATTAACAATGGGATTTCTCGAGAAAAGGAGACAGCAGTTGTCAATTCCAGTGGTATAAATGTTCCCATGGCCGGTTTCAAGTTCCCAAATTGATGATGTACTGTAGCATTAGGAAGACATGCTCATCAGTGGGCTTGGGACACAAAACCAAACATGATTGTTGGGAAGAAGAACCGTACCCCAAAGCAAGTGAAGGCCCAAGCAGGAGTAGGTTCAGACCCCATGTGGCCAAAGACTCCTTCTCAGTGATAGCCAAGGGGAGTTCAAGAGAGTCTAGAAAAGCAATTCATAACTTCTCAAGAAAGAAAATTTCAGAGGCCACATCATGAACCTCTGCTAGGGGCTGTGGGACCCCCATACTTAAGCCATAGCTTAGTGCTTTACAGAACACCACCTATAGAATTGTTCCCCCCAAACCCTGACTCCCAGCAGTCAGGCTGGCGGTTCCCACTGCCTGCTCCCTGCTCCCCTTCCACTCCCATCCCCACTCCTATATGGAATGAACAGGAACAGGACTGTCAGCCAAAACTGCACACCATTCACCTCTGCAACGCCACACCCAGAAACCTGGCTCATCGGAGGCCCAGACTGGAGCCCATATAAAATATGGGCGGTTATTAGCACCTCATCTGCTCAGCCTCCTCAAGGACGAGTCTGTGGTATCTGAAACCAGAGGGAAGTTTCTGTGGATCCGGAGGCGGGAACAGATGAAGCTGGTGAACTCCTCTGGGAAAAGGGCAGTGTGGAGCATGGAGGGGTGGGGACAGAAGAGCAGGGCTGAAGTTTGTTCTGGACAAAGCAGTAGCTCCCCGGGAAGGGCTGTCACTGTAGGTGGACTGAGAGGTGATCAGTGAGCTAGACGTGTGATAACCCAGCCACGACTGGCCGGCCAGCACTGAGCATGCTGTGCTGAGGGGAGCTTTTCTCTGACCAAGCAGCCCTAAGTTTACACTGCATTTATAGTGACAGCCCTTCTATCAATTTCTGAAAAACATCCCCTGATAGAGTTATGTAGGTAGGATTGTGAGGAATTAAAGTCTTATATAACACGAGTGATCCTTTCTAATATGTCAAATATTGCTTGATTTATCAGCCCAGTTGTCATTTATTAACTACTCGAGAGTCAAGTACTGTGGATGACCCTATAAATATAAAGGAAATATTCAATGTTCAAATAGTCAATACATACCCCCTTCGGACCTCCCTGGTGGCGCAGCGGGTTAAAGCACAGCACTGAGAAGCTAAAGCCACTTCTGCATGAGTTCGATTCCCGCCTGCCCCAGAGGAGACCACATGGCCTGGCAGACCTCTCCTGACCTGCCTGCTGCTCCCCTCAGCAGTGCACTTCGTCCATCTGCCTGTTCTGCTCCCCACTCTGTCTCTGGTGAAGCCTCTCGCCGCCCCTGAGCCTCTGGCCTGTACCCCAGTTCTGTATGTACAAATAAATAAATCTTTAAAAAAAAATACATACCCCCTTCAACCTTGAGGAAGGAATTCAGAATAAGGAAAAATATAATGGCTTAGGATTTTGAGTTTCTGAATATATTTCTATTTTATCACTCAGATATACTGAACTCTCACCAAACTGTGCTGCCAGCAGAGGCAGTAGCAGTGCCTGTCTCCTCCTGAGTGCCCAGTGTCCCCCACGTACCCACCAAAGTGCCCTCCAGTGGTCTCCTACTGAGCTCTAGGGTGGGGGGGGCTACACCTATGACCTGAGCCACCACAGGTCCCACCAACACAGACGCCAGAGCACTGACTGCTGCAATCACCCCTTGGGGCCTTCAGCTGCTGGGGCAGTGGTAGTGAGCCGAGCCTGGAGATTCCGGCTGCTCCAAGCCGGGAGTTGCTGCTGACCTCAAGCACGAGGAGAACCCAGGAGTGGCCCTGGAAGAATGGAAGGACAGGGACCTATAGCAACCTGGGCTCTACCTGCGTCCTCTCTTGTCTTCCTGGATGGGGTCTCAAGCACTTAGCTGATTCCCAGACCTCTCCAAAAAAGGAGTTTGATTCTCAGAGGCCATCATCTCTATGCCTTTGGCTTTTCATTCTTTTGTCCTCATGTCAATGTTTATATTTCTCAGATTGTTGAAACACACCCTAAGGTACGTACTTTGCAAATGTAAGTTTATTTGCAAATCTTGATTTGATTGGCATTTTTTGGTGTTTGTTTTTAAGATTTTTTTTTTTTAATTTATGCATACAGGACCAGGATATAGGCCAGAGGTGCAGGGGGTGTTGGGAAGATTCACCAGAGATAGAGCAGGGAGCAGAACAGGCAGATCGACGAAGTACACTGCTGAGGGGAGCAGAGGGCGAGACAGGAGGGGTCTGCTATGCCATGTGGTCACCTCCGGGGCTGATTGAACGCCCACTGAAGTTGCTGTGGCCAGCTTGCAGTGTTGCACCTTAACCTGCTGTACCACCAAGGAGTGCCCGATTGGCTTTCTTCTTTTTTTTAATCTCACTTTTCTTCTCTTTTAACTAAGATTCCCCCTCAATAGGAACACAGGATTATAACTTTAATTGGACTAAAGGAAGTGAGTTAATCAACTTTAGTGAATTATTTTTCAGTGTAAGCATATTTTCATAAAAGTCTAAAAGAGTAGTATTTTTCTGAACCTAGTAAATTAGGGTTGACTATATTTCCAAGATGAGTCTAACATATATGTAATTATCAAGGAACAGAAATGGGGAGATGTTGGTCAGAGTACGAAGTTCTAGTTAGAAGATGAGAAAATAATTCTATCTAATGCACAACATTAGAAAGTTGATAGAGGAGTAGGTCCTAGAGGTTCTTATCACAAAAATGATAATTGGTAGTTATATGACATATTGGGATATAGCTAACGCTAACAAGAGGCAAGAGATATGTATATATTGTTCATGTATATATGCAATATCTGTATCTAATTAACAAGTTGCACAATTTAAACTTAAACAATGTTACTTGTCAATTATATACTTATATCTAATGACGTTGAAAAAAATTAGTTATGAAAAAATTAGCCATGCCACTGAAGTGTCTCAGACAAGTGAACCTACTTACTGACGTAATATGTATCTATAGCTTCACACATAAGCCATCGTTCAGGCTGTCTCCTTTCTTGCTCACTACTTACGAGAGTAGAGTATTCTCAGCTCCATCTGCAACTGATAGTGACAACATATAGATCTTTGTAGATGTTCTTCTTGGTTGTATAATTTATTGAACCATATGCACATCCAGCATTTGGTTAAATAAATTACTATTGAAAAACATCATTTTAAAAAGAAGCCTATTGGTGATGGGAAACCCGTGGGGATTACAATTGAGATGAAAAAAAAATGTGCAAAATGATGTAAAAATAAACTTTTTAATTAAAAAAAAAAGAAGCCTATTGGGTACCTGCACCCCTACGTTTATTGCAACTGGTTAAAGTGCAACACTATGAAGCCAGCAGCAACTGCTTCAGCATGAGTTCAATTCCCAGCACGGAGGTGACCCACATGGCAGGGCATACCTCTCCTGATCTGCCCACTGCTCCCCTCAGCAGTGTACTTCGTCAATCTGCCTGTTCTGCTCCCCACTCTGTCTCTGGTGGGTCCTCTCACCGCCTCTACACCTCTGGCCTGTACCCCAGTTCTGTATGCATACTTAAAAATATATCTTTAAACAAATAAAAGTTATACGTTGAGTACTTATTAAATTCTGGGAGTGGCTTTAAAATCTATGAATGTATATATGGAGGGGCTAGGGAAAGGTGAGAATCTGCTTGGGCACACATTGTTTGCCTGTGACCTGTATGCTCTGAGTTAACGTCCCAGACCAGGAGGCACCTGGAAGAGTGATGGATGCCACTTCTGTCAGAGACCCATCTAGCTCAGCAGCTGGGAAGCTCCCTAAATCCAGATGGCAGCAGAGAGGGAGCTGAAGGGGAGCTGCCTGGGAGAGAGAGCACTATAAAATTCCCAGATTGTTCACCTCCTGGAATGGAAGCCTGCTCACTGATAATTAAGTGTCTTTTTTTAACTCACTGCAAAACAACCAGCTGGAGGTGAAGTTTAGCATGACTTCTTTGGAGCATGGTACCTGGCTGTTCTTGGACTAGCTGGCAAATCCAATAAAAGTATAAATCGTGGAGATTCAATTCTTGTCTTTGCTTATTGCTTATTCTGGCATGTGGCAGGCAGCAAAAGCCCAGATTTTCCCAGTAACAAAAACACACAAAACTTATGCCTCAGGGAATATATTCTAATAAGGGAAGAGAGATGACAAAAAAAAAAAGAGCAAGAAAATATGTATTTGCTTATCCAACAGCTATGGTTAGAGTGTACCAAGTCGTTGAGTAAGGACTGTGAGTATGGTGGTAGAAAAAAGAGGTGCCGTTCTTACCTGAGCGAGTTTACATTCTGAAGGGAGAAAACACCTACACAAAGTTTGTAGTTAGGTGGTTATTAGCTCTAGGGAGAAAAACAAAGCTTGGAAGATGGCCAGGGTCTTGTGGGTGAGGATTAACATGCTAAGGGTGAAGGCCTCCCTGAGGTCATGTTTGAACAAAGGCTTGAAAGAGGTGAGCAACTGAGCCACTGGGCACTGAGGGAACATTCTACAGAGAAAAAAACAAGATCCCAGCTTCCCAGAGCAGAGTGGTCTGGAGCATCAGATGCACTGGGGGTGGGGAGAGGGTGAGGGAGATAAAATGAGACAGGAGGGTCAAGCCCCTGTTTCCCTTTGAAATGAAAGTAAGATCGTTGGCTTTTCCGTGAGCAGGATAAGAAGTCAGCAGAATGTTTCCTTCGAAGAGCGAAATGGTCTGACTCTTAATGTTCTCCACTTACTGGTGAATAAACTGAGATTCAGAAAGTTTTGCAAACTACCTAGTATCACACAAGCAGAAACTGGAAGCGCTGTGACAAGAATTGGGCACTGGCTGACTGGTTCTTAGGAGGGGCTGGATAAAGACTAGAATGTGTTATTTGCGCTGGAAGGATGCATGGCAAGGAGCTGTTCAATAGAACATGGGAAGGATGCATGGGAAGGAGCTGTTCAATAGAACATGCTAGAATATGGATTCTATCTGCAGAAGAACATGGCACATCCTTGGGTCTTTTTGCCTCCTGAAACACAAAGATGAGGCACAGTCTCTATTAAAAACTCTAAGACATAGTTGTGAAGATCTGATACAATTAAATGACTCTGCAAGTAATGGGTAAATCTTGTGTATAAGAGAATAAATGGGTTAGGAAAGGGCTTGTGAAACTACCCAGAGGGCCAACCTCAGAGAAAGAAGAACTCTTGGGCCCTCGTGTCCCCTGACCTTTCCAATCGAGCAGGGTCCTGGTTCCATCTTCTGCATGGATCCCAGACCCAGATCCTCAGCTCTATGAGCCATGGTTCTGTTTTGGTGATCTAAGTGTGGACAAATAGGAATCCTGAGTGACCATTACCTTACATGTGTAAAAAACTCTCCACGATGTGGAGATGTGTGCAGGAGATGCCCCTCCCAGGATGTGGGTAGTCTTGGCAGGGTTGGGGGACAGGCAGGGAAGTGAGGAGGAGGCAGTATGGCCATGTGTTGTGATGGAGTGTGCCCTGGATGGGGTTCAGGGGTTCCCATCTAACATTCCTGGTTGCATGGCCTTGAGCAAGTTTCTTGCCTTCTCTCTGAGACTCAGTTACAGTATAGGGATAGACTTCAGCCTGTGAAGGTCCCCTCTCTCTCTCCACTCTATGGTGCTGCCATATAATCTCCTGATAATCTAGAAGGAACTGCCAGCTGTCTCAGAAATAAAGGTGCAGAAATCACTGGTGTATGTTTCAGAGCTAAGCCTAGATGGAGACACATAAACAGGAGCCCCCTGGACAGGCCTCTGCACTGTCTCTGGCCTTATACACAAGGAGAGACTTCTCATGGACACCACCGTGGCTGTGTCCTCAGTCTCCTGTGTGTGGCGTCTCATTTGCTCCACTTCTTTCCACACGAAAGAAAAGATCAGATTTTACCTCAAATGCCTCCAGCCCCTGATCAAGGGAAGTTTTCAGTGTGAGAGGTCACCCAAATCCTGCTCTCAGGGGGCCACATGTCAACACAGTGCTTCCCCCTCTGAGCTTCTTGTGGGGATGGAGTTGCCACTCTGTCCAAATCCTGGTGTGGTTCACACACTCAAGGATACAACTGCTGAAAGCACTCCATGTCAGAGTCCATGGGTGATGATGCTGTGAGGATTTTGAAGGTGACTGAGTATATAGTCCCTGACCATGCCCATGGCAGGTCTGCTGTGCTGACCAGAGGGGCTACAGAGAGCTTTTTTTTTTTTTTTAGATTTCTTTCTATTTATGCATACAAAACTAGGGTACAAGCCAGAGGTGCAGGTACAGTGAGAGGATTCACCAGAGACAGAGTGGGGAGCAGAACAGGCCGACTAAGGAAGTACACTGCTGAGGGGAGCAGTGGGTGGGTCAGAAGAGGTCTGCCACGCCTTGTGGATCACCTCCGGGGCGGGGATCTAAGTTGCACTGAAGCAGCTGCGGTCAGTTTTGCAGTGCTGCGCTTTAAACCCCTGCGCCACCAGGGAGGGCCATGCAGAGAGCTTTTAAAGACCAGAAGATCTCCCTATGAAGCCCTATAGATCAGATGACACAAATGACCTGTCTGTGGCAGCCACCAGACCCATGCCATGTGTTAGCCCCTCCACTTTAGAGTTGCTTTGAATCTAAATCAGTGGTTCTGTAAAACCACCATTCTTTTGCTCTAATACCCTGCGAGTCTACTGGACGTTTATTGATGAATCCACAAGGCTCTGATTTTATAAACTTGCATCTGAAGAGACAAATGGTAGCTTTGGGAAGAACTTGTGACTCACTCCGGCACTTGTACCAGTCAACTAGCGTCTCCATGCCTTGCTGTCACAGCCTATAAAATGGGTGGGGCACAGCCCACCCACCTGCTCTGGTGGCACGTGGGTGCAGTATTTCTCACTAGGGAGGTTAGTGCTACCAGAAAATGTCAAAGCCCTTAGTGAGAGAGTGGCCCCCCCAGAGCAGGAAGTTAGCCCGCAGAGGCTACAGAGGGCTTGAGGCATGCAGGTTGGCTAATAGTAGGATGGGCACTCGCCACGTGGAAGGAGTCGGTTAGGCTGTCCTGTCATTGGAAAACATCCTTATTCAATTTGTTCATTCAGTTTGTCTAGTGAATGTTCCTCAGCTCCTGTGCTAGATGATACAGTGAATGTGTCCGATATCATCAATGCCTGGGAATTACAGCCCAGGGGGAATGACAACACCCACAGGTTGAACATGGATGGAAATGCATATTTCTTTTATTGAACTGTCCCCTACAACTATAGAATCTCATAACTAAGGGGAGCCTCACCTCAGTATTCTAGAGTGGAAGAAGAAAGACTAGAGATAGCAGAGCACAATGGGGTCACATTGCACAGCAGAGGCAGACCCCGGGCCAGGGCTTGGTTCTACTTCTGCCTTGAACACTAGAAACAGTGTACTGTGGTGGAAAAGCAGTAAAACTTGAAGTCTCCATTCCTAGCTATGCGATCTAGCAAATTTTGTTTTGTTTATTTATTTATTTGAAACATTATTATGGGGACTAAATTTGGCAAGCTATACCAGGTAAAGTGTCTGACCTCAAAACTGATCACCCTGTGTTCCCTCCCATCAAAAATGTCCATTCTGGGCATGACTGAGGTGGCATATCCCGAGCAGCAGAGACTAGAATAACCTGACACTCATCCCGCCCCTCTAACAGCATCCCTGCACGAAAAGGAAGAGGAACTGTGAGCTTCTGAGGTGATTCCTGACTCAGGAATGGCAAGAGGAAGCAGGGAAATTTCCAGGTCTGGGATAGAATCTTCCTTCTTACTTCCTCCAAATTGTTTTGGAGAGAAATTTTGAGATCTGCCCTGGAGTGGGGAAGATGTTGTGAACTGTTGAGAGTTTCTATTCTCTTTGTTCAGAACATTGGGGAATCTGAGGATTTATGCATTCTGACGACATTAAAAATCCACAGACAAATGCAGTTGCCCGTGATACCTGAGAGATAACAGGTGTCAAGGTTGGGCCTGACTAGCTGATCTTGGAGAGAAACTGTCTGCAGTCGGAGAGCTGCCACAGATCTTTTTGTAAAGGGCTGTTTGACACAGCATTGTGGGAAAAACTTGGGCTCTAGACAGCTTGGGTTCAAGTGATACTCCCTTATCTACCAACGGGATGCCTTTGGAGGGCCTCTTCTGTAAAAATGGCTAGCAGAACCTACCTCGTGGGGTTATTACAGCAGACAGGCAGAGAGGGGCGGTGTTCAGTACGTTAAAATACAAGTATCAAATTCATAGCGTGCCTGACTATCCTCTTGTGTCTACACAACTACGGAAAGGAACAGCAATGGAGAGACTGTGCTACATCTGAGAATAAAAGGCGACTTGTCTTGGTGATGGAGGTTGTTCATTTGAACTCTAGCTGCTCTTCCTATTGCTTCACGGTAATGGGTATAACTCCCTACTTTAGTTACAGGGCCATTGGCAAATGTACATGCCTCAGGAATTGCTTGGCACCAAAAGAAGCTCAAGTGAACAGTAGAGTCTACATATATTTGACTGGGTTTCCCCTTGTGCTGGGCTCTGGGGGGCCTAGGTCTGAGAGTGATGGGGGGAAGGTGATGGGGGTGGAAAGCGCTTCATAGGGCATGAGAAGGTGAGGAGAACAGCCCCATCATAGAAGCCGGGGTCTGGGATCATCAAGCTCCTGTTCAATTTCCCAATTTAACTTAGGGTGACTGTGGAACAACCCATAATTGGGGGCCTTGCTGTGATCTTGAGGCACAAACTCTTTGTGTGAGCAGCCCAGACCAGCAGGAGCCACAATGGGGAGCGTGTGCCACCTAGGCTGGGTGGAGGCGGTGCTCGTTGGCACAGTGCATGGGAAACTGAGGCTTTACCACATCTTCATCAGCTCCTTGAAGACTAGTGTGACCTAGAAACAAACAGCTTCAGAGGCTAAATCTCACAGGATTTATGTGTTCTGATGAAATTAAAAATCCACAGACAAATGCAGGTGTCCCTGATACCTGAGAGGCCACAGGCATCAGGGTTGGGCCTGACTAGCTGATCTTGCAGAGACCTCTTCTTTTGTTTTCTTAAAATCTATTAAAAAAAAAA
>NW_004567141.1:2349713-2369583 GCF_000260355.1 Condylura cristata
TTTTTTTTTTAACCTCAGTTGTAATCCCCGCAGACTTCCACCAACACTTCACCCCGTACCATCATCATAGTCCCATGGTATTCTTCCCGCTCCAGTTTTGATCCTCACAGTTACTTCTTCTAACTTCTAGGAAACTAGGACTGAATGCGTGAAGAAGGCAGTCGGAATAGTTTATCTCATGTTAAAGAAAATTTGGAATCAAGCAGAGACATGCCCTGCTTCTGACTGGAGAGCCCAGTGTGCTGGGGAGGAATCTCATCAATGTTAGGCCGGCCCTCGTCCTCGTGATCACTGCTTCATTTGGATTCCATTAAATTGCCTCATTGCTCCCCTATAAAAGGTGTCCCCACTGCTAGTTCCTCAGATCACTGCCTTCCAGTCTTGTTCCACTCAGCAAAGCAGGTAAGTCTATGCCTGGGATGGCCTCGGAGATGTTGGTGTGGGGAACGCAGGCAGAGGGGTCGGGACAAGACACAGAGGGTGGCCCCTGAGGAGGCGGATGGGAATACTTGGCAGGAAGCACAGAGCCGGAGCCAGAGGCGAGAGGAACAGATGTGAACTGAGCTGTTTGTCCTGCATGAGAACCGAGCTTATCAGAGAATTGGGTTGCCACTTCTCCATATCTGATTTCATGTATCAGTTCTCTCTTGGGCCCATGAATGAAATGAGGTGATAATCTAGCTAATTCAAAGGGCAAACAGTAGAAATTTAACAACCCCAAATTTAGCTTTGCCAGGCTCTATCAGACTCCAGTCCCATGGACAGGAATTTGCCATCCCTGGTATGCCTGGTTGGGTAGGAGGAAAAAACCAGTCTTGAGAAAATTGGCAGTAAGGGGACATCAGTGGGGATTCTCCCAAGGAGAATTCACAGTGCAGATACTGGTTGTAATTAAGAAGAGAGGAGGCTTGGGGACTTTGTGGGAACACTGCCAGCGTCTTTAATATCCTTGATAGTCCATCGTGGGTAGACACTGAGGTCTAGGGTGAGTGTTGTCCAAGGCACGTGTCAGCAAAGGCCCAGACCTAGGATGCCTGATTCTGAGTACCCCACGTCTGGGGGACCTTCTGGAAAAGGCTACCCACTTGCACACTACTGGGTCCAAAGGGGATACTATAATTTAACCTGGAAACCTCCTCCTTAAAAACGAACAAAAAATATTTATTTATGCATATAGAACTGGAGGGTGGGGTACAGGCCAGAGGTGCAGGTTCAGTGAGAAGATTCACCAGAGACAGAGTGGGGAGCAGAACAGGAAGATCGAGGAAGTACACTGCTGAGGGGAGCAGCGGGTGAGACAGGAGAGGTCTGCCGCGCCATGTGGTCTCCTCCGGGGCAGGCGGGAATCGAACTCATGCTGAAGTGGCTTTAGCTTCTCAGTGCTGTGCTTTAACCTGCTACACCACCAGGAAGGGCCCTGAAGTCTCCTCCTTTTGATGGATCTTTTCTTTTCAGATTGTGCAAAGCCACAGAAAGATGTGTGACCAGCAGAAGCAAGCACAATTCCCTCCATCTTGTGTGACAGGGACAGGATTGGGAGCTGGGCAAAGTACCAAATGTACGTCTGTGAAGTGCCCAGCTCCATGCCAGACTCAAACTGTTGTGAAGTGCCCAGCTCCATGCCAGACTCAAACCTACGTTAAATGCCCAGCTCCGTGCCAGACCCAAACCTACGTGAAGTGTCCAGCACCATGCCCAGCTCCAACTGTTGTGAAATGCCCAGCTCCGTGCCAGACTCAAACCTACGTGAAATACATAACTCCCTGCCAGACGTACGTGAAGTGCCCAGCTCCGTGCCAGACGACTTATGTGAAGTACCCAGTCCCCTACCAGACCCAGACGTACTATGTCCAGTACCCCTCATCTTACCAGACCTACTACGGTCAGGCTACAGCAAGTGGCGCGTCCAGCCAGTGCAGTATTCCTGACCCCTGCTCTGCTCCCTGCTCCACCAGCTACTGCTGCCTGGCTCCCCGGACCTTCGGGGTGAGTCCCCTGCGGCGCTGGGTGCAACGGCCCCAGGCTTGCAACTCGGGATCTTCGGGCTGCTGTGAGAGCTCCGGGAGCTGCGGCTCTGGGTGCTGCCTTTCTCGGGGCTGTGGTTCTGGGGGCTGCGGGTCTGGAGGCTGCAGCCACGGGGGCTGTAGCTCCGGGTGCTGTGGCTCTGGGAGCTGCTGTTTGGGAATCATTCCCATGAGGTCCCGGGGTCCAGCATGCTGTGATCGTGAGGATGACTGCTGCTGTTAAATAAGATGAACTGCTCTACTCCAGAATTCACTGCCCTACTCTACAGCCTGGAACACTCACACCCACCTATAGCCCTGGTGACACAGAATCTCACTGCTTCACCTCTGTGCTTTGCTTCTTTATCAAGGCAGCCTGCCAGAGTTAGTGCAACCCCCCAAACTTTGGCAAGAATAAAGCTCTGAATGTAATTCACGGTGCCTCCCTGTCTGGTTTTTTGGTTCATATTTATGCTTTTCTTGTAGATGTGCTTCTGTCTTCCCCTTTAATTCTTGTTACTCAATGAAAGGGAAGGTCTGTATGGACACGGATAAGCAGACCAAACTGGTGCCATCCTCGCCTGGAATCGCTATGCCTTCTAGGAAGCTGTGAATTAACTTCCCTGTGCGAACAAGCAGAAACAGAGGCTAGGATTTGGGGTGAAGGATTACTTTCTCTGGTCCTCCAATGGTCAGAGGAGAGTGTCAGCCAAGGTGAGGCCCCCAAAACTCAGGCATCACAGCCACCTGAGTTCAGTCCAGATGTCACAGAGACTGTGGAGATAGAGCTACTCAGGACATGAGGCATCCCTGTGCCTGTGAGAGGCTTGGAACCGTGCTGGACTGTATGGGTGATGTTTTCTGAACCAACAGTCTTGTCCCCTGGGGGAATTGTCCAGAACTGCCTTGAGGCAGGCAGTCACTGGCCCTGGGAATTCAGCCCTGGTAGTGCAAGAGATCTCTGGAAGACAGGGAGCCTGGTGGGACAGGGTCTGGCCCCCAGTCCAGTCGCCCTTCTTCATTTGTGTCTTCTACTCCAAGACTTGGCAAGCCTGGGATTGGTGGACTTTTATAAATAGCAGCCATAAGCACACATTAAAAATAGGTGGAGAGGTAAGTGCTGTTAAGAGCAACCATTCAAGGTCTGGTGGGTGATCACAGGAGACAGTACATTTGGGGAAGCAATGTGAGTCACCCCGGGGCCCTCCCAGAGTGACATCTGCTTTACCGTGCCGCCTTGGGACATCTGAAACAGCTGCGGACCCACAAACCATCCTCTGCCTGTCCTCCGTCCAGGCTCCATAACCTTGTGCCCACTCGCTGGACACCCACTCAGAGCTGAGAACAGCCACAGCTGGACCAGGGCACCTGCGGTGAGAGAAATCAAGAGACTGCTTATTTTGCTTTTATATATTTATTATTTAGAAATTAGATCAGTAGCACAAGCTATGGAGAAATTTTATTAGTGCAGATATTTGTGAATAAGAATCAAAAGTTACCTTTTGGTTTCTAACTCCAAGCCCTTTTTTGGAAATGACCACACCGATTGATTATATCCTAGGCATTGTTTATACAAAGACCACACAGAGCTGAAAGATTCCTGGAGCACTCTGTGGTCTAGCATCTGCTGAAAATGGCACCCCCAAAATCCAACTCAGCACTAATGTATCAAAATGCCTTAGGGAATCCATTCTGTAATCCAAGGTATACTTCTAGAGTCCCCAACTCCCCCAGGTGAGTTCTCACTGCGGCCCCTCACTAAACACACCCACCCAAAGCCTCTCTAACATGCTGGTACATGGCATCTTTTATCTCTTTCTCCTCCCTCCTCCTTGGATCTCACTAGCTGCCCTGGGGGACGCAGAGCCTGAGTCCCCTTAGTCTTCTCTACTCTTCCCTGAGTTCTCCACTCCACAGGAATGGACCTGCTCCTTTTTTCCTGCAGCCATTACAGCTTATCTCTAGTCCATTCTATGGACTTTGTACAGAGCGGAAGAAAGGAAATATAAAGTCTTAAAAGTAAGCACCTCCTCGTTGGTAGGGGGTGTGAGCAGCAGAGAGCAAATGCACGCATTAATGAATCTCAACCGATTACACATCTTATCAATTTTGCTTTTTTATTATATAAGATTTCAATGCCTGCAGGGTGAACTGTCTTCATTTAGTAAGTGACCAAAGCACATCAGCTACGGTCAGTGCATGTACCTGGATCGTGTCCTTTTTAACACCCGTCCGCTAATATTTTCACAGCCTGGCTAGTCAATGAGCTATTTAGCTATGTTTCATTGTCCTTTAGATATCTGGTTTCTCTCTGTTTCTCTTTTTATCACTTTCTTTCTCTTTCTGTCTCCATCTCACTCTGTCTCATTACTATACACACTGCAATGAAGGTCTTTTAAAACATGTTTTACTTTACTTTCCTCATTTTTTCAAAGTTCCACAGCCTTACATCCTTGTTAATGTTTTGGCAGTCTAGTGCCCCCTCAGATGTAGCCAAAGTCATTTTTTGACCTGTTGGGTTCGGAGAGCAGGGTCCTTGGGTTCATCTGGGGAAAAGTCTCACCAAAGCTCCTTTGGCAGCGGCAGCAGCAAGTTTCCCAGGGAGCTTCTCCATGAGACAGAGGCATCAATTACATCCAAAAGGGCAGGTTCTTTATAAAAGAAAGAGAATAAAGGACACTTGCAGAGACACAAGTGGGCAGAAAGGGAGCCTGGAAAAGGACAGGTTTGCTGAGCGAGGCCTGCACGGTCATGGTCGCAGGCTGGCGGCTCTGAGGACAGCTGCCCGTGCTGAGCGAGGGCAGGGCAGAGAAGCCACGGCATGGCCACAGTGATGGGGAAAAAGATGTCCTGAGCGAACTCTACAAACACAGGGTTTATGTACTCCACCCCATCCCAGACAAAAGAGATCAAGCCCTGCAAATCCCATAATGTCATCACTGCTGGAGGGAGGATTTCTGGGAACTGAGGGTGGAGCAGCCGGCTTGGTATGTAGCCAGAGACGTGTGGGTCTTGGGGTTGGCTTCTTGGTGGCCTTCAGTGTGCTATTGGGGTTCCAGCTTAGTGGAACTGTTAGGATGCATTCGCCAATTTTTCTCTCTTTCTCCCTGATTTATTCCTTTCTTCATTTCCCCTTTTTGTAAATAAACCTTTTATTAACATTTTTTGTGTGTGCCTGCAGTTGAGTTGCACTATAGCTGTCTTGTAAGTGTACAGGTGAAGACCCACAGTCAGCAGTCAGGCCAAACCCTTTCACATTGGGGTTACCCTGTAATATCAGGTCACAGGCAGGCAGGAGGCTGCTGTCCTAACAGCAGGAGCGAGATGACAGTGAAGGCACCTGAATAGGCCTGGGAGTGCCGAGGGCTGCTGCTCCCCGCCACTGCAGAACTTGCACTGAGATCATTTTCTTGTTAACTTTAAAAAAAAAAAAAGATTTTATTTATTTATACATGCAGAAATGGAGTACAGGCCAGAGGTGCAGGAGCAGTGAGAGGATTCACTAGAGACAGAGTGAGGAGTAGAACACGCAGCTGGAGGAAGCACTGCTGAGGGGAGCAGCGGAGGGACAGGAGAGGTCTGCTGCGCCATGTGGGTCAGCTCTGGGGCCAGGGATCGGCCAGGCTAGGGATCAAACTGGCACTGGGGCAGTCACAGCCTCACAGCACAGCACTCCAACCAGCTGCGCCACCAGGGAGGGCCACACTGAGATCATTTGCATCTCTTTGGGATGGGCTCATTCCTTTGTGGATTGGCTTGTTGTTGATTTTGAATAAGTAGAATTTGGGAAGGACCACAGATTCTATAGGGCCCCCACCCCACCCATATCCTCGCCTCTGTGTGTGCACCTCTGATAACAGTCTGGCTCTGTGCCTGCACCTAGGTGCCTGAAGATTTTTCATTTCTGTAGCTGGTTTAACAACTATGCTAATCACTTCTCTCTCACCTCCAGGCAGCTTGTGAGCCAGGTTTCGGTTCTCCTGGTACCTCTTGTCCAAGTTTTTTCACTCTTAACCTCCATCACAGTCACTGTAGCTCTCCCTCCCCCCAGCACCCATAGTCCTCCACTGTAGTCCCTGCTCTCACCCCTCCCTGTTCTCTCCCTTCTCTCTTTGAATATTTTAAAGTGTCATACTGAAACAGGACACACTTACAGAGAAGTACACGGTAAGTATATTATCAAAGCCGCTACTCAAGCCCCAGAAAGTGAATGTCATATTGAAACAACTAAATGAAAGTCCCTGCTCCTTGTGAAGCAGGGGGCCGAGTTTGGAGGCATAAGATGGGGTCAAAGAGAACTATCTTTCTGTAGCTACAGGAACATCAGGGGAACACTGCTTGTGTGTTAGGTGTTTGCATAGAAAATCTGATGTAAGAGCTCAGCAGCTGAGTTTTCAAGACATAAAGGGTGAGGGCCCAGGGATGCCTTCCAGTGAACCCCAAGGCACAGTGGCAGAGACCCCACACAGGCTACTGGAGATTGACCAGCATGAGACCAGGATGTGAAAAGCCACCAGGAACCTGGTGGGCCTGGGAGGTCTAGAAGTAACTTGTAATCTGTGAATTATGCTTATTGTGCCTGAGACTGTGCCACTTCAGAGACCGCTGGAGTGGCGAGACCGCTAATTAAGTGCATCACAGCCGGCCTTGGGGCCTAGGCACTGTGGTGTGTGGACTGGGGGCGCAGCTACTGTCTGGTCCACCGCTGATTAAGGGCTCCCAAGCTGGCCTGGCAGTCCAGTGGGTATTTTTACTGAACAGTTACTTAGCATTGATTTTGTTCCAGACACCTTCTCTACCATGTTGGAGTGTACGACTGAGCTGGAGAAAAGGCAACCAAATAATCCAGACACCTGATGCAAAGATGTACCTGACAGGGCTATGAAGGAGGGAAGCCAGGGCCCTGACAGTCTGCAGCATGCACCTTTTATCTAGTCTGAGAGGGCAGGAAAGACATCCTGAGAAAGTGCAACTGGATCCCAGGTTTGAGGGGGAGTTAATTACAGCATCTAGGGAAGACCGAGGCAGAGCCAGGGCAGGCCTCTGTGGGAGGAGGAGGAAGCCTGACAAGGGTGGGGAGCCCACAGGAGGGGAGAGGAGAGGATATGGCAAAAGGAGCAGGGGTCTGGGGCCCCACGAAGGATGCGCTGACCTCAAATGGATGGCTTGAAAAATGTTTATAGATTATTCACTTTCAGGACTTTTTATTTCCATTAAAAAGTTATCCTGTTATCCTATTTTTTTAAAATTCAGAAAATCTCAATGTCAAATTTCTTATGTAGATTAACTCCGATTTCCTGCTTCCTGCTCTCCTTTCAGTACTGGAGGGGCCTTACTGTAAAGGGTGAAAAGGTAAGGTAGCCCAGCACAGTAGTCAGCCCTGGGGAGGCTCTGTGGGCAGGTTGCCATGCCAGTCTCCTGGAATTTGCCATGTGTCCCTACAATTTTTCTGGGATAGAAAAATCTACTGAGTAGAACCTACATCCTAGTGTACAATAGTTTTTTGCTTTCTTTTTGAGAAAAATGCCTATGTCAAAATTACTGACAAGTAAATTCAGTACATACAAAGAGATTTCATACTATTTCCCCAAATAAGTAAATAAACATATAATCGTACACACCTAAATATCTTATAACACATCTCTATTGTGTATGACTATGTATCCAATAAAGAAGAATGGTACAAATCTATTTTTGATGCTTATAAGGAACTGCAGAGGGCATTACCTTTTTTAATTATCAAGGACCTACTGTGTGCTGGACCTTCTGTGTTCTGGACCTCCAGCATGCTGGACCTACTGTGTGCTGGGCACTGTGCTGACCACTTTACATGTGATGCTTCTTTAATCTGTGCAGTAAGATGACAGAAGTAATTTACCAGGCAGGCTTGAGGGGAGTCACTGCCTGTGCTGAGGTAAGATCAGGGACTTCTAATAGACACATTGGATTGCCACCCTTGTAACTTTAGCAAATTATATTATCCCTTCACTCAGAGGGAGTATGCCTCAAAAAACTGCTGCTTACAATGGAGCCTAGAACAATACATTAACCCATTTTCATGTCCCTGATCAGAGGCTCATTGGCAGTAAATCTGTAAGGTGACTTGGACATGAGGTGAAATATAATCACATCAGATGAAAAGTATTAAGGAATGCTCATGGCTTGATATTTTATAGTTGATATTTTATAGTTCTGGAATAAAATGCAAAGAGAAGGTTTTCTTTATGGATTAAAAAGTCTAAAAAATGCAACTTGACGTTACAGACGACTGGTCTCCCAGTTTCTCCCCTCAGTTCTCTCCCATTTTGTCACGGTTCTTTTTGTAACACTGAATAAACCACTTCACCTCTTTGGGACTCAGCTTCCTTCTCTATAAAATGAAGAAGTGGGTGAAATAATTTCTAGGGTCCTCTCTAGCTCTGATCACCTGCACTTCCAATTCTTTGAATTTTCCTGGAAGGTCAGAGAGAATCTCTTTCCAAGAAAATGGAAATCAGGCAGTGATTTTGATGGCCACCCCACTGCATTCTTTAAAGGGGTACAGAGAGCGAGGCACCCAGATAACAGCTCCTGTCCTGGACCCCATGCTTGGCAAGAAGGGGAAATCTAGGCCAGGTCCGCAGGCTGGGGAAAATGTCACAATCGGCTGTTCATTCTTTGGTGTGGTGTCAGCATCCCCACCTTGTTGATGGCTGTTGGTGACCTGATTAGTAAGTTGCTGTTTAAGGCAGGTGGGTGTTGGAGTGGGCTGGGCTGTCAGGAGAAAAGGAGGCAGCAAAATAGTATGGATATCTCCACAGGGCAGAAAGAGGCAGACGAGATAGGCAGAATGTGATTCATAGACTCAGAGTTCCTCGTGCTGTACATGTGGATGTACGCTGGGCATCTTAACCTGCAGGAGCTGGACAGCTGCAGGAGCTGGACCCAGGCCCCGCTGGGACTGACATCCTCAGAGCCCTGCACAGGGCGGGACTCCAGATGCTTTTATCAAATTAAGAAATGCATCCTCCTCATCCGTGTGTCTAGCCTATGGTCATTTCCTGTAATGTCTGAGTCCAGTCTGATTACCCAGGGAACACTAGGGAAGACTCATCAGTATAGCTTCTATGGACTTCCAGGCAGAAAAACGTCATGCCATGTGCTATCGACTGCCCACTGCACTGGTCTGGGTGCTAAGCCTTCCGCACACCACACCTCCAACCACCAGACTCAGCCTCCTGCACAAGCTCCTTACTCTACCTGCTTCATTTTTCTTCGACCATTTTGTTACAAGTGATGTTACATCTTCATGTATCACGTTGCCTTTTCATTAAATTAAAAGTACCCTGAAGGCAAGGGCTTCCTGTACCTTATTTATGATTGTGTTGTCCAATGCCTAGAACTATGCCTGAGAGGTAGTTCTTACATATTTATTGGAAGAATGGTTGGTTTTTATTTAATCCCCATATTTACCTAAGAGAGAGATATATTTTCCTTCATTTTCTGACAGCGGTGCCTCTCCAGGTGAAAAAGAGGGAGGTACAATATTTTTCTTCATTTTCTGTCGGTGGTGCCTCTCCAGGTGAAATAACCTGCTGAAAGTCACAGCAATGGTGGCTAAGATATTAATCCTATCTTACTTAGGAAGCTTTGCTCTAAGCCAGTATGTGTTTCTGCCTTCTACCCTAGAGCAGGAATTTCCACAAGGGAAGGACTTCAATGGTTCCACGTGGTTGAAATCTAAGAAGTCTCCTATCAAAGACTGTATCTCTCATCTTCCACCTTTCCTTGCTCTGTGTCCTTTGCTCCCAGAGTCTCCTTTTACATACTACTAGTAATGATAACTAAAAAACTGCAATGTAAAGTAGTTTCCACTTGGTTTAAATTACAAAGGATTTTTAAGTCTGTTCTCTCGTTTTGAAAGCAAATTTACGCAACACTAATTATGTCATCACTGCTCCAACATAACAGATGCAGAAACTGAGGTTCAGAGGGGTGAAGTGACTTGTTCCAGACCCCAAGTATAGGGGGGTATTGGGGTGGGGTGGGACCGTAAGTGAGAGATCTGCATGGAGCAGCAATTCCATTCTCAGAGAGCTGTTAGCCCCAAGTTCTCCCATTTCCTGTGTCCTCTTTTAGTCATGTTTGCCCCACCCCCCTGGAGTGTCCTGTTCCTCTAGTCATATGACAATCTTTAGGATAAACCTATCTTTCATCCACACAACTGGGCCCCGGGGCTGGTGCAGGCAGGAGACAGGCGTGTCAGACTCTGGCTTTCCATGCCCTTCCCTCTTCTCTTCTTCCAACAAATGTTCTGAGAGTGAAGAGATCACTGAAATGCTGAAGAATGACTGGCCGGCATGGGGAAGACTGAATGAGCATCAATCAGCCTGTTTCCTGGTGATGGGAAATCCGACATGGGGCTGACAGAAGGGCCCATGTGGGAGATGGTTTGCATCTTTGATAGGAAGTCGCAGTAGCAAGAGGGAGCTTTCCTGCAGTCAGTTTGCTTCTTATCATTTCCATTTCCTTTATGGTCATATTCACAAAGGCCTCAGTGACTGCAGGGAGGAGGCTCTGAAATCAGGCAAAGGGCTGGTGTGCACGTCATCTGTGTGCTGACGGCTTTTCCCCTTCCGCCCAGGTTTCCTGCCTTCCTGTCTGCCATGTCTTGCCAGCAGAGCCAGCAGCCGTGCCAGGCCCCTGCCCAGGGTCCTGCCCCTAAAGGCGCCCCCTGTTGTCCTCCCAAGTGTGCCTCTGGGTGCCCCCCACCATGCCCCACCCCAGGTGCCCCTGCAATGCCCTGCTGTTGCTCCAGCTCTGTGGGCTTCTGCAGCTGTGGGTGTGGGTGTCCCTGTAGCCTTGGGTGTGGGTGCCATTGCATCTGTGGGTGTCGGTGCGGCTGTAGCTGTGGGTGTCGTTGTGGCTGCCCCTGTGTGTGTGGGGGCCGCTGCAGCTCTGGGACGGGGGGCTTCCCTGGCTCTAAGGGGGGCACTGCTGCCTGAGCCACCTCATACCCCTCAGCTGCTGTGGCAGTGGCATGGGCAGCAGTGGGGGGCTCCAGGCATCTCTGGGGGGCTGCTTCTGCCCTCGACCATGAGGCCTTCAGACCAGCATGCCTGAAGCATCTTTGTGCCAACAGCAGCCCCAGCCGACTGCTTCTCCCTCCGTGTCCTGTGTCTGAGGGGCTCCGCTGTCCAGTGAAACCACGAGGCTTCTGCTCCCGTCTTCTGTGTCCCAAAATGATAAAGCCTCCCCCGTTCCCCGCACTGCCCGCTGCCTCCTGCTTATGTCTGTCAGTGCACACTGAGGTCAGTGTACACTGAGGTCAGTGTTAGCAACTTGGGGTCCAGGAGTAAGGGAAACCTGGTCATCTGTGCCCACAGGTGTCCCCAGGGAGACGCTGGATAAATTTCCCTGCACACAGAGAGGTCCTCAAGGGTCCAGTTTCCAAACTGGATGATTTTGTTCTCTTGAGAAACCTGAAATCATTTCAATTATTCTCTTGTATTTGCAAATTACAAATACATAGATGTTGCTAATAGTCAACACGACATTAAATGTTTATAAGTATTCTTCAAAATTGTGAAAAATGACACCAAATAAAACCTTGCATGGACTGTGATGAAACTTTCAAAGTGAGAATCTTCATGAAGTAAACTGAATACTTGCCAACAATACTTTGCATTTTACTTCTTTGAATATGACCTGAGGAGAAAGTCTAGGCATACAAACTATAAGGAGATGCAGGGATTATATAGGATTAACTGGGTGGGGCCTAAATCCACTCACACAGGTAGTTACAATGACTGCTTCCTTAATGGCTTAGGTTGTTGGAAATAGGACTTCAAGTGAAGAGCATTAGGAAAACAAGTTTTGAATAGGCTGACTGATATACAGTATTCATTTCTTTCTTTTTTTTTTTTTTATTTTTGCGTACAGGCCAGAGGTGTGGGAGCTAAGAGGTTTCACCAGAGACAGAATGGGGAGCAGAACAGGGAGATCTACTGAAACATACTGCTGAGGTGATCAGCAGCACCAGGTGGGTTAGCTCCCTGGTTGGAAATTGAACTAGGCTTTAGCAGTGATAATGCTGAGACTTAACACCTAGGCCACCAGGGAGACCCAGAATTGTTCATTTCTTATGACATCATTCTTGTAACAATATTACTAACCTTCTAAATAAAGACACTCAAACACTTGTAATAATGAATAATAATTTCTATTCAGTTCTTCATTTTGGACCTTCTTCTAATAATCCAGTTGTGGTGGCTGGTGGGACAGCCGATTCCCACAGCACAATGGGAGCCAAATGAGACAGAACACCCCTCATCACAGGGTACTCCCAGCTGCACCTGCTGATGGATAATGCAGCCTGCTGATGGACCTCACATGTGCCTCTAACAGGGATGTGGGAGGAAAGTGGAACCCCTGGAAAACCCTCAGACAGGGAGAAATGCAAACTCACACAGTTGGACTGTTTCTTCCCCATCAAGGTTATGAACAAATGATTTTGGTCCTGATGTGTGGACAGAAACGCAGCACATTTCAGACACACATGCACACCACATAGAGAGGAAGTCAGCATGGGAGTTATGCAGAGCTGAGACAGTGTCAGTGTTACAGGGCACCCCAGTGTGAACTGAGCCGCCTGTCTGGGGCCTCACACGCATACTTAAAATTCAGTTGTACTGCAGGCACACACAAAAGGGTCAATAATGGGTTTATTTACAAAAGGGGAAAAGAAAAGGAAACAGAAAGGGAAAAGGGAACGAGAGAGGGATACAAAGTAACTGGAATATCTTACAGGCTGAGCTGACTTGGAGCTCTGGTAACAAACTAACTGAAAGCCAGGAGTCAGGCGGTCCCAAGACGGTTTTCCAGGGCAAGAGAGAGTTGGACAAAATGGCTCCCTATTTATCCCCCAAAGTCCCAGAATGCCTGCTTAGCTCTGCCCTTGGGTCCTTGCAGTTCTCTCGCTGGTACTGCTGGGAGTTGTAGTTTCCAATCACTGGAGTAGGGGGTGGAGTTCAGAAAGCTGGAGTAGGGGGTGGAGTCCACAAAACTCTGCAGAGTTCCTTTAGGACATCCTTCCCCTTAACATCAGGACAAGCCATGTGCCTGCTCAGCAGAGGCTGGAGAGGCCGGAGGGATGGGCCAGGGCTGGGCAGCTTCCTTCCTTCCTGGAGTTTGGCCTAGTAATTAGGAACTAGACTTCAGGTTCCAGAACTTTGGGGGAATTTTTGTTGTGTCTAGCCATTGGATTGGTAGTTACTTGTTAGTGTAGGCACTGGACACACAGCATATATAATCACACAATAAATGTAGTAAAAGAATTAAGTCATTTCTAATCAAACCCATACAAAGTGATTCCCTAATACTCAAGTTCTATAAGGTGCAAAGGGTGGGGCTTGGAGGAGACTACATATATTTACTATTTACCTATATAGAAATAAAATGGGATACGGGTGAACACATATGGAAAGATAATACTTTGAATGGAGAAGAACCGTGAGAGGATGATTGATGGAAGACCTGTGATTAGACAGACCATTATCAAGATCCTCATTTTCACTTAGGCGACTTCTCCTTTTCTTTTATATTACTAAAAGTAGTGAATATATGGGTGAATTAACCAACTAGCTGACCAAATTAATTGCCCCACGAATGGCACATGGTGAGTGTGACAAGACTCAACAGTTGAGGTGCAAGTGCTCCTTCCTTTCCATTGGGTACATCAAAGTGGGTGCCTATAATGCAAGCTGGAGAGGAAGAAGCAGTTGAGCGAGATGCATGGTCTTCCCTTGGGGTGAAGCTGTCAGTGCTCCCCAAGGCTCACCCCACCCCTGGATAATGTTCACAGGTTTCGGTGATATAAGGCCAGGCAAGGCTGTCAGAAATCAGACTCATGTGTGCCTTGGTGGCCACAGATGTCCAGTTCTTAAGGCTGCCACCTGTGGCAGCCTGTCCATCATGCTTAATCAGCTGAAGTTTGCCCAAAGCGTTTGCTGTGTTCTGGAGGAGCAAGCTGTCTCCCATGTGGGGCTCTGAGAATTCTTGCCAGGTGATGAAGATTCCACATACAAATTTGAAGTTTCCCTCATGAGCCCATTTCATAAGCTATCAGAAGAAATCCTGGCAGCAGACAGGGCAGCTAACCAGCATACAAGCGCAGGGAGAGGTGAGGGCTGACACCTGCAGGCCACAGAGCCTTGGCCTGGGAAGGGCCCCAGCACCACTCTGGTGGTCACCACTCTGGTGGTCACAGCTCTGGTGGTCACTGCTCTGGTGGTCACCCCCGACAGCTCAGAGCAGGCTCAATGTCTGCTAAGCCTGGTTTGCAAAATTCCTACCTACCAAATAAACAATGTCTGCTTCAAAGTGTTTTTTAATTTGTCTGTCAAAACTGGTGTCTGCAGATGGTTTCATGAATTCTTGTCAAATTCCAAAAATTAGAGTGCAGTAGTGTTGAAAGCTGAAGTGATGGTGGAATTTGTTTCTAAGTTAAATGTTTTCTGCTATCTTATCAGGGAGTTAAATGTCCATGTTTAAAATGCTATTTGGGGTCCTCCCCAGTGGTACAACTGGTTAAAGTGAAGCACTATGAAGCTATCGCAGACACTGTAGCATGAGTTCTATTCCCAGCCGGGGGGGGGGGTGACCCACATGATGTGGCAGACCTCTCCTGACCGGTTTGCTGTTCTCCTCAGCAGTGTATTTCAGTTGATCTGCCTGTTCTGCTCCCCACTGTGTCTCTGGTGAATCTTATCACCTCCACACCCCTGGCTTATACCCCAGTTTTGTGTCTATAAATCTTTAAAAATAAAATAAGAGAATATAAAATACTGTTTGCTATAATAGATTAAAATTAATGCTGTGGGGCTTCCCTGGTGATGCAAGGGGTTAAAATAGCAGCACTCTGAAGCTGTCCATAGTCACAGCAGCACGAGTTCCATCCCCGAACAGGGGTTGACCCACATGGCACAGCAGACCTCTCCTGTCTCGCCCACTGCTCCCCTCAGCAGTGTATTTCAGTTGATCTGCCTGTTCTGTTTCCAACTCTGTCTCTGGTGAATTCTCTCACCACCTCTGCACCTACATCCCAGATCCTGTATGCATAAATAAAAAATCTTAAAATAAAATAAATGCTGTGGACAAGGAAGAGTGCAGAAACTAGCCCTATGAAACCTCCAGCTTCACTGGGGGAATGCCATGTTCTGCTGGCTTTCTCTCGAGTGGTGTTTATAGAAGTTGGTGGGAACAAATTTAAATTGAATTTTGCTTAAGATGTGAGTGATATTCTAACCCTTTGTTGTGATTATATGCAGACAAAATGACAGTGAACTAGTGCTCACATTTTTAGACTTAGTCCAATATTCCACTTATATAACTTACTTCTGAAAAGACAAATTTTAATAACCACCTATTTTAGGAGACTTGAGTAAACCCACTACCAGACTTATGTAAATGAAACATCCTCATTAACCTGGTCTCCACAGTGCCCTGGAAATCACTGTGAAGGCTGCTCACCTAATCCATCTCCTTGAGCTATGTAGAACCCTTGGTTCTGTGCAAAGTGGTCAGTAATGATATTTAAACAGGTGGAGATTGAAATTTGAGAAGGAAATTATTACCCTTAGGGATCAAGCCACTGAGCAATGTTCTGGATAGGGAAGTCAATGGCATCAGATGCCTTCCAAATGTGAAGAAAAAAAATGTATGTCCACTTTGATCAAAATTTCAAATACTGTGTCTGTTACACAATCTGTCACACCATTAGGAACCTGGAGAAAATAAAGTTGGCTTATTGAAAAGTAGATCAGACCCTCCCTGGTGGCACAGCGGGTTAGGACGCAGCACAGCAAGTGAGCCGTAGCTGCTTCAGTTTGCTCCCCCGCCGGGAGATGACCCACATGGCGCGGCAGACCTCTCCTGACCTGAACGCTGCTCCCCTCAGCCGTGTACTTCATTGATCTGCTTGTTCTGCAGATCTGCTCCCCACTCTGTCTCTGGTGAAGCCTCTCACTGCCCCTGCACCTCTGGCTTGTACCCCAGTTCTGTGTGAATGCATGCATACATGCATCCATCCATCCATCCATAAAAAAGAAAGGACCAGTCATGTCAGGTTAACCCATTTGCAGACCCAGAGGCTACTAATCAAGCCATGTAGTGGGGGCATCAGCACAAGTTCCCCACTTTGTATCTAACCATAAGTGTCTGCAGTTATTTTTCACATTGCTGGTCAACCTACCCTCAAAAACCCTTACCAGGGTTTTTACAGTACACATAGCACCATCAACTGCTGAATTGATAGTTTGCCTCATATGTTTCAGTAGACTAGGTTTCTGTTTCCCGGGTGAGTTTGAGTGTGTTGAAAATAGAGAGGAATTGGCTGAATCCTTACTAATCCTCAGATTGCTTATTTAAAGAGTTAATTCCAAAATCTAATTGCTGTGTCCTTGAACCAATTCTTCTATTTTATTTAGGGGTTTTCAAATGCCCAGTTAAATGTTCTTTAGCAAATATGTAGGCTCAAAACTTTCTGAGACCTAAATCAAACTAAGAAAAATCTAAAACCATAAATTTTGATGTGTGTAGAGGGTTTTTGACTAAAGGAGTAAGTGCTTACTAAACTAACACTCTGTGACTTTTCTGACTCTACAATCTAAGGTCTTATATAAGAAGTATGTTGTATGTATTGATTCATTTAATCTTCTGAATTAGTTCTCATATCTCTTTAAAATGAGTAGGAGTGCAAATTTCCCTAAAAAAAAATAACATTTCATGTTCTTTGGCTAGGTGCCTAGGAGTTTATTACGATGCTACTGACAATAGCCAAGCGCTGGTAGCAACTTAAGTGGTCAAATATAAGTGAGTGGGTCAAGAATATGTGATATATATATATATACAAACACATGTGGGACACATACCCACACAACTACATATGCATACCCACATGATGGAATACTACTCAGCAATCAAAAAGACAAACTGGTGCCATTTGCAGCACCATGAATGGAACCAGAAGGGATTATGCTAAGAAAATAAGTCAGGAGAATGATAAATACTGTATGGTATCACTTACATGTGGAATCCAGAGAAACCAAACTAAGGATCAGATTAAGCCAAACTCAGAAACTTTTGAGCAATGACTATAGAACTGAGGCATTCCAAGGGGGAGAGGAAAAGACAGGGGCAAGCGCAAGGTGTGAGGGAGAACAGTGGGCCATGGTGGTGGTCTATGGGTGCTCTGGTGGCTGGAGCACTATGGAAAGATCCCCTGAAGGATGAGGTATCCTACAATTCCAAAACACAAGCAAGGATGGAAGCCAATATTCCCTCAGTAATATTTTAAAGTGATAAAATGACTATGGATAGGATAATAAAGTTTTATTCTCAGTTAACACAAAAACTTCAGGAACAGGTTTATTTCCCTGCAGCAGTTCTTTGTCATTACCATCATGATTAAATTGATGTTCATCTTTAATGTCAGCATCATCAGCTTAAAATGGATACACCCATCAATGACCTAGGTCCTTTGTACCAACCTCCATAACTTATCCACCCATGTTAATCACTTCATTTCTTAATTATATAATGTATTTACAATCACTTTTATACATTTCAGGTTCCATTGACACTTTCTTAATGGAATAAAAACTTGTTCTTTTGTAAGCCTGAAGAGATAGTAATATTCTGCCTTTTTTAATCTTTCAGATTAGAAACAAACTTTAAAATCTATCATCAAGAACTGAGGTATCCAAGTGGGTGGGAGGTGGAGAGGTGAGAACAGGGCAGGGAGCGAGCACAGTGGACTATGGAGGACTATGGGTGCTCTGGTGGTGGGTGCTAAGGGCTGCACCAGAGGGGGAAATCTTATACTTTGAAACACCAGCAACAAGGATGTGAATCAACGTTATTTTCATTAAAAAATGTAATATATATATATGCATATATACATATATATACATATGTGTGTGTGTGTGTATGTATGTATAAATGTCCTTCAGCTCCTTTCTCCAGATTAATCTCTAGTGTATTTTCCCAACAGTACATTGGGTAAACAGTATACACATATACATATGTCCTGTTTCACACTTCGCATTTTATACTTGACACTATGTATTGGAGAGCACTATATAATGATACATAAAGAGATGTTAATTTATGAGATAGATTCCTAGACATGAAATTGCTGGATTAAAGATTATATTTTTTGTAATTCTAATGGATATTTCCAAAACTCCCTGCAAAGGACAATTTATATCCCACATCAATGTGTGAGAGTAACTGTTTCCCCACATCCTCACCAGCACTGTGTTAATTTTTTTTTAATTTTGCCAGATGAAAACACTGTCATATCAGTGTAATGAAAACAGTTTCCTTTATTAGAAATGATCGTGAGCATCTTTGCAACTATAAAAATATAAGACAACAAATTAATGAACCCTTTCTTAATAGCTTTTGACATAGGTAGAAAAGCCTTCCCCAAACTTAGATTGTCTTATTGTCCCATTTTAGATACTTATACATAAATATTTGAAAAAAAAGTAACTATTTGATCTAAAGTAAACTGAACTAAAAACATTTCAAAGCTTCATTTTCTGGAAAAAATGTAGTTTCTATGACTTGACACTTTATTCTTTCACTAGTAGAATGATTAAATAATTACTTCTGTTCTTATATCTGCTGTGAAATCAGTCTCTCTGCGGTCACTACTGCTGTCCTAATGCCAAATAGAGTGGCCCACTTGGGGTTGGAAGATGATGATAACCTTAGACCTCTCTTGAAATCGAAAATTAAGCAGTTTTTCTGAAAACGCTTGTCCTTTCTTAGTTAGAGTTGACCAGCCCCATGCAGCATCCGCTTTCTTTCATCTGCCGCCATGACAGCCTGTTGGTGCCCCAGGCTCTCTTTGGTGTGATGATTAAGATGACTGTGTCCTTGACGGAGAATCAGCTAGGTGCCGTCTCCTCTTGCGTCTGAGATGATCCCCAAGGTTTGGGTCTCCAAGGCTGATGCTCGGTAGAATCCCCCTGTCTCCTTGTGTGTCTTCCCCACTGACCTGAGAACGCTCCCAGACAGGGGTAATTTTCCTTGCATTTTGAGTACTTGGAAGAGTGTCTGTTTTAATGGCAACCACATATACCTCTGCTTGTCTAAATTCTCATGTGTCCATCGATCACAATATATATTTTCTCTAACCAAGTATTTCCACTGTTACATTTCCTACTGGCCTTAATGGAGTTTCAAGTTCAATAGAATGCCCCATGACTAAATGGCAGCATTGTGACTTATCTAGGGCCATCCTAGCCACATTCCTTTGTCATTTGATGACTCTTTGTGACCCTGCAACCCCTCAGGCTGTCTTCTGGCCTTGCCTCTTTGCCTGGGAGTCCTTCCAGTCAGTGACCTCGGGTGCATGCCTTTCCTGGGTGGCTTACACACAACCCCATGCACCTGACTATCATTCTCTTGGCTTGTGCTCTTATGACATTGAGAGATCACAGCCTTCAGGTGGTGTCCCCTTTGACCCAGTGCATGCCATCATTAGGAAACCTTTATGCCCCAAGAGTGGATTGGTGCTGAGTTACAAACTTCTGTTGCGACTCTAATGCTCACCTGCTGTTCATTGTTCAGTAAATTGGGATCGTGAGCCCATTTCCCCCTTCACTGTACTGTTCCTGGAACTCAGAGGGAAACGGAGGTGGAAAAAGTCCTGAACAGACTCTGTTCTCCAGATTCTCCCTGAAAGACAGACAGCTATCCAACTGGACACAGTGCTGTTTGGAGTAAGAGTTGTTAGAGCCACACAAGGTCGAGGGGCCCGCTGCTAGCATAGAGTGATTCTAGTGCATTGTGCACATGTATTTCTTCAGGGAACTACA
>NW_004567141.1:2370008-2376038 GCF_000260355.1 Condylura cristata
GCTGGGATGGCTGTCCTGCAGCAGGCCAGGAACAGACAGTCATGGGTTGTGACTTCCGGGATGACTCTTGGCCTGAGCAGGAGATCCCAGAGGCTGGGGCTGGGAATGTGAGGACTCACCCCATTCCTGTTTGTGAAAGTGACTGTTTTGCATACACAAGCTGTGCTTCATGCCGGGAGGACAGCAGGCCCAGGATAAAAGGCCAGTGCTGGATCCTCAACCTCAGATCCTCAGCCTTGGCTGCCTTGCTATCTAGGTGAGAGCTAGTGGAGGCAGCCCAGGGGCTGCACCACGGGACTGGGGTGCAGAGAGAAGAAGAAATCCAGGGGTGGGAGCGGGGACAGCATGAGGGATTCTGTAAACACATTTTCCTGGCCCAGCTTTTCTTTACACAACTGATCAGGAAACCCTCTCAGAATTTTCTTGGACAATAAGGGGGAATACATGAACTGAGAATATTCTGTGTCAGGGAGAAAGGAGACAAGAAGACTGAATAGTGACTTTGAGTAAAAAGAGAAGAAGGAAGAAAGAATAGACAGCACTATTTGCCAAGTCATGGAAATAACCCAAGGGCCAAAAAAAAAAGAAAAGATGAGTGGGTCAGATGTGGTCTAATTGCACAAGGAAGTACTAGTCAGCAATGAATAAGGTAAATTCATGCCTTTGAAGCAACCATAGATGGAGCTGGAGTGAAATAAGCCAGAAGGAGAAAGATAAACACCAGGTGATGTCACTTCTATGTGCAATACAGGGAAGGCAAGCAAGGGTCAGACAGGGCATACTTTTCTTTTTTGAAGATTGATTTATTTATGCATACAGAACTAGGATACAGGCCAGAGGTGCAGGGTGGTGAGAGGGTTCACCAGACACAATGGGGAGCAGAACAGGCAGATTGACAAAGTACACAGCTGTGGGCAGCAGTGGGTGGGTCAGGAGAGGTCTGCCACGCCATGTGGACACCTCTGGGGCTGGAATCAACCTCCTGCTAAAGTGGCTGTAGCTTCTTAGTGCTGCTCTTTAACCCGCTGCACCATGAGCACGAGGGAGGGCCCAACAGGGTGCACTCTTAAACCAGCCCTTGGAATCTGACCATAAACGGAGATATCTAGAGAGTGAAGGGGAGGGAGGGGGCAGGAGAGCACCCAAGGCCTGTGGTGGAAGGTTGTTGGTGCTGTGGTGGTGGGGAAGCTCAGGTGACAACACCCGACAGGGAAGTCCTATCTGTCCAGACATTGACACATGTAACAGTGGGACTTCAATAATAGTCACAAGGACAATGGTAATGATGATACTAATGAGGAGGAAGAGGAGAAGGAAAAAGAGGAAGAGAACAGCAGCAGCAGCATCTTTAGCAGCACAGCAGGGACCAGGCCCTGGGGCTAGTGCAGGCAGGAGACAGGCATGTCAGACTCTGGCTTTCCATGTCCTTCCCTCTTCTCTTTTTCCAACAAATGTTCTGAGAGTGAAGGGATCACTGAAACGCTGAAGAATGACTGGCCGGCATGGGGAAGACTGAATGAGCATCAATCAGCCTGTTTCCTGGTGATGGGAAATCCGACATGGGGCTGACAGAAGGGCCCATGTGGGAGATGGTTTGCATCTTGATAGGCAGTCGCAGTAGCAAGAGGGAGCTTTCCTGCAGTCAGTTTGCTTCTTATCATTTCCATTTCCTTTATGGTCATATTCACAAAGGCCTCAGTGACTGCAGGGAGGAGGCTCTGAAATCAGGCAAAGGACTGGTGTGTACGTCACCTGTGTGCTGACGGCTTTTCCCCTTCCGCCCAGGTTTCCTGCCTTCCTGTCTGCCATGTCTTGCCAGCAGAGCCAGCAGCCGTGCCAGGCCCCTGCCCAGGGTCCTGCCCCTAAAGGCGCCCCCTGTTGTCCTCCCAAGTGTGCCTCTGGGTGCCCCCCACCATGCCCCACCCCAGGTGCCCCTGCAATGCCCTGCTGTTGCTCCAGCTCTGTGGGCTTCTGCAGCTGTGGGTGTGGGTGTCCCTGTAGCCTTGGGTGTGGGTGCCATTGCATCTGTGGGTGTCGGTGCGGCTGTAGCTGTGGGTGTCGTTGTGGCTGCCCCTGTGTGTGTGGGGGCCGCTGCAGCTCTGGGACGGGGGGCTTCCCTGGCTCTAAGGGGGGCACTGCTGCCTGAGCCACCTCATACCCCTCAGCTGCTGTGGCAGTGGCATGGGCAGCAGTGGGGGGCTCCAGGCATCTCTGGGGGGCTGCTTCTGCCCTCGACCATGAGGCCTTCAGACCAGCATGCCTGGAAGCATCTTTGTGCCAACAGCAGCCCCAGCCAACCCTTCTCCCTCCGTGTCCTGTGTCTGAGGGGCTGCGCTGTCCAGTGAAACCACGAGGCTTCTGCTCCCGTCTTCTGTGTCCCAAAATGATAAAGCCTCCCCCGTTCCCCGCACTGCCCGCTGCCTCCTGCTTATGTCTGTCAGTGCACACTGAGGTCAGTGTACACTGAGGTCAGTGTTAGCAACTTGGGGTCCAGGAGTAAGGGAAACCTGGTCATCTGTGCCCACAGGTGTCCCCAGGGAGACGCTGGATAAATTTCCCTGCACACAGAGAGGTCCTCAAGGGTCCAGTTTCCAGACCAGATGTGATATGGCGCAGAGTAGATGGGGTATGGAATTGGTTGGCTTGCTGGAGGCAATAAAAAATGTAAATGACATTGAGGTTTAAATAAATGAAGAAATGTAGCTAATTTAGGTTTCTTTGTTTTAGACACTGTCTCTTTTGCTATATAGATTTTGTTTTCATAGTCCCAGTTGTTGATTTTCTCCTTTGTTATCCTTGATGCTGGAGGTGAGTTAAGTGTACACCTAGTTTGCAATTATAGAGCTAATGTTTCTAAGAGTCAATATGACACTAATGTTCAAAAGCAAGAGAAATTTGAAGGCAAACTGAGCATCCTTCCACTTATCCTGTGCTGGAGTAAATTAAAGTGGGTGACCTCCCCCCTCCCCGCAACCACTCCATGAAATCACTTGAATCCCTGCTCCAAACATAGCACACCAGTCCCTGGAGTCTGGTATAGTCTTCTGAGGGGAAAGCCGGTACGCCCTGATTGCACAAGGGTTGGAAATAGATGGATGACTTGGCAACCCAAACCGAGTCCTCAAATTTGTTGGTAACCAGACTTTAAATGAAATGGCTACAAGGGAGCCCGTTGGAATACAGAGGGTGAATTTCTTTCAACATCAGTCTGGTCACATAAACTTCATTAAATTTCAAAATAAACACCCAGCATCATTTCTAATGTTAAGCAGTAATTGTACCCATTCAGTTTTTCATTTTGTGACTTTCTCGTTCCAATAAACCAGTCGCGGTGGCTGGTGGCACGACCGATGCCCTCCGCTCCGCGCCGCGCCAGGGGCACACCCAGCCGCAACGGCTGATGGGTAATGCAGCCCAATGATGTGCCTCACGGGTGCATCTAACCTGGTTGTGGGAGGAAAGTGGAACCCCTTGGGAAACCCTCAGACAGGGGAGAAATGCAAACTCCACTCAGCCCTGGGAGCGGGAACTGTTTTTTCCCCCATCAAGATTATGAACAAATGATTCTGCATTGACAGAAACGCAGCACATTTCAAATAGACACACGCTCACACACCACACAGAGAGGAAGTCAGCGTGGGAGGGGTGCAGAGCAGAGAGGGTGTCAGGACAAGGCGCGAGCCCTCACGGCAGAGGCCCGAGATTCCGGAGGGATGGGCTGGGCAGCTTCCCTCCTCCTGGCGTTTGACCTAGTGATCAGCAGCTAGACTTCAGGTTCCAGAACTGTGGGGCAATTTTTATTGTGTTTAGCTGTTAGATTTGTAGCTATTTCTTAGGGTAGGCATGGGACACACATGCATACAGAGTCACACAAAGATAGATAAATAAGATAGATAAATAAGCGCTCCTAATAGATTATATGAAACATGACTCGCTAATACTCAAATTCAATATAGTAAAATTTAAAAAGCCCTATTTTGAGGGAAATACATGTGGTCACCACTTATCTGTATAAAACAATTACAGGGTGTGGATGAACACAGACTTGATGACAATATTTGGGTTGCAGAGGAGCCATGGAATGGTGGCTGGTGGAAGACCTGCGATGACACAGATCAGCCCAAGGCCTTAGCTTTCATTTTCGTAACTTCTCTTTCTCTTTACATTATTCAAAGTAATGAGTACATGAAAGGACAGCGAACCCACTGACTTAACATTTTTTAAATGTTGCATCATTCATTTTGCATTTAAATATTGCATCATTCTTCATTTTGCACATTTTCCATCTCAGTTGTAACCTCCATGGACTCCCCACCACCACTTCACCCCTGCGCCACCACCATCGGCCTGTGTGCACTTCCCGTGACTTAACATTTATCTGTCCTGTTCACTGAGCAATAATGACAATGTGATGTGTTCAAGAACTGTGATTCCTCCGATGTTATAGCCTAAGGCCCTTTTATACACTTAGTCATTTTGTATTCCCGGTTCCCATAACTCTTTAAAATAGCATAGAGGACAATTTACCTTTTGAATTAGTGCTTTTGCATTCTCTGGCCAGATGCCTAAGAGTTCATCGCAGCACTACATACCATGGTCAGACTATGGCAACAACCTAAGTGCTCAACTACAAACGACTGAGCGCAGGTGCGGTGACCACAGAGGAGTACTGCTCAGCCAGTGTCAGCAAGCCTGCTCGCCCCCCCCGCCCTGGGAGCACCGTAGTCCCAGGATAAGGGGCCCCTCACTGGCTCCTCATTCTGTGTCCCACTGAGGCTCAGTCCTTTGTCTCTTCATTAGCAAGTGAGCACTTGCAGGAGGGAGGGGCCGGCATGAGGCCATCCCATGACGACATGTTGGGAGGATGTGCACGGGCAGAAGTCTCAGTATCAGTCTCAGTATCAGCACTTTGTAGTTTATATTTTAGATATCATGTTTTTGGATATACCCTTATCTCCATCTGATATCCTTTAGAATCTGGGTGAGAAAATGAGTGCATAGCTACCTTGTGTCCTTTGGAGGTCTGAAGCTTTTCTTCTGGTGATTTTGCCACCAAATGTTCATCACAATGAGCATGAGATGCTCATCAGACCTTCGTGGAGCCAAGTGGCCTGCAGAGAGGCAGCACTTGCTAAGGTTTGTTTCCCAGCAGATTGGTTTCCAATGTGTTTGTAGGTCACGCAAGACTCTGAAATCCAGGGGAAGGGAAATCATGACAAGGCATCCTTGACAGTGTGTGCATATTTCTGTTTTCTTTCATGAAAGTTGACTTAACTCCTGCCAGCAGACCCAGAAGCAGTGCCACTCCCCTCCCCGTCGGCCCCCTCCAGGTCCCCCTAAGCACCTGTCCCAGGGCCCAGCTCCATGTCTGCCTCCAGCCTTCTCCCTGCGACTGAAGCTCTGGGGATGGGGCTACTGTCTTAGTCACCAGGCCCCATATCTTCCACAGATGCTGGCACCAGAGCCCTAAATGCTAAGCATGAGCCTCCAGCTGCTGCCCTGGCTCTCAGGGCTACCATTGATCTAGATCTTGTCCACAGAGGAACAGCAAAGAGAAGTAAGACCCAAGAAAGTTGGACCTGTCTCACAAATTTTTTTCGCCTTACTCCTTTTTTGGTCCTGGGGTTTAAGATGTTGAAATAGTCTTGTCACAGGCTCATCCCTGTGCTCCCCCAAATTCCCTTTACCTAACTCCATTAGGAACCATTGGGCCCTAAGTCCCATCATGGGCAAAATAAAGTTGCTTCTTCCAGCACCAGTGCTCCCTGCCTGCAATGGTCTCACACACAGAAACTCCCCACTGCCTGCCCCACCTACCCAGCCAGTGTTTCTTCAAGCAATGGTAATGTCACCCTTTTGGGTGACGAAATGTCTTCGGGGTTCCAAACATCTCAAGGTATTCACTGATTTGTCCAGACAACCCCTAGGGACAAAACCCCAGGACAAGTTCAATTGTAACAGGGTGGTCCCCAGGACAAGTTCAATTGTAACAGGGTGGTCCCCAGGACAAGTTCAATTGTAACAGGGTGG
>NW_004567141.1:2376138-2420681 GCF_000260355.1 Condylura cristata
AGGACAAGTTCAATTGTAACAGGGTGGTCCCCAGGACAAGTTCAATTGTAACAGGGTGGTCCCCAGGACAAGTTCAATTGTAACAGGGTGGTCCCTAGGACAAGTTCAATTGTAACAGGGTGGTCCTTCTGAAGGAGGGTGGGGCAGGGAACCTGGAACTTCCCCTTTTCCTAAGGAAATGACCTGATCCTTTAAGCTACAAAGGGAACTTCTTTCCTTCTGCTGGTCCCAGACTAAAAGTGGAAAGGGGACAGAGGCTCTGGGCTCACTGTGATTTGTGTCAATTACAGAATGGTTGTAATATTTATCACATCTTATTGTTATAACATTGTTTGACAAGTAAGCAAGAAAGCACAGCCAACAGTTGTGATGATAGATGATGCTGATGATAAAGAGATTTAGGGAGTCTGAGTGGAGGGCACTTCTGAATTGAGACAAGATCACAAGCCTCTTTAAATTATTTCTGAAGTCACGTGGTCAGGACCATGGGGTCGTATTCTCCAAATAATTTTGCTTCATTGCAAACTGTCTTAGAAATGATTATTTTTTCCATTAGGTGAGCATCATGATGAAATAAAAACAGCCATAATGTTAAGTAATAACAATATAATGATGATAATAATTATCTTTATTGAGGGCTTGTTCATGGCTTGACTCTTCACAGACCTTTTATTTAGCCTTGACCACAACCCCTGAGGAGAGATGTTTACATTTCACATTAAAGCTAACCAAGGCTCGGAGAGAGTGACTTGCTCTACTACATAGCTGGCTTGGGGGGACAGTCATGGGACAGGTCCAGGCATGGCTCTCAGACATCTCGCCATGTCCCTAGGCACTCAACCACTAGCTTTACTTCTTAGATCAAAGAAGATAAAACTGTTGAGTGAGTCTGAGGGTGTTTAATGTGCCATCTCCTAGGTTGAGACAGATTGTTTATATATCTGTGTCTTTATTTCTGCTCTGGTAACTTCCACACCATCCCTGGTTCTGCCTCATTTCTGCTTAAGTCAGTGACCCTTGACTGGGGTTGCAAACACCTGTGGTTCCTTCCCCCTGTAACTGGGAACTGAAGCCAAAGGTTGTTACAGATGGTGCCATCTGGAGGGGGGTGCAGGTGAGGATTAATAGCTCCAGGCAAAATGTGAAAAAAATAACTGGTGAAGATGGGGACTCTGATAGGAAATATAAGGGGCGCAGAAGCAGGATTGAGCATTTTGGGGTTTCAGTGGTTTTTAGGATTTAGCATTCCGGGGAAAGCCATTCCTGCCACACCACACCTCTCTCAAAATGTGTAAAGGGCTACTAGCAGCCAACCTCAGAGGAGAAAAGTTTAGAGCATTTGCAGGTAGGCAAGTGACTGAAGCTGTTCCCAGTTTTGCAGCTGTGATAGATAGCCTGAAAGGGAAGGCAAAGACTGGGAGCCTTGCTGAGTGAGTGTGGGCTGTCTGTCAGGTCCTCCAGCTGCTGCAGCTGATGTTTCCCAGTGATGCTTGTCTGGTGCTGTGCTGGCACTTCTCAGCAGCTCGGTGAGCATCTCCTGTTGTGCCTTCTGCTGTCTTCATGAGCTGGATCCCAGCCTACTTTCTGGCTGCCACATGCTCCGGGCCCTCAGTGGTGAGAGGACGCCATCTTGGAAGTGTGGCCTACTGTTCAGGAGAGGAGCACTGCGTCCTCTGTGGTGGGAAGACGCCATCTTAGGCACCTTTGGTTTAGGACTTGAAAACGCTGGACACAGCTTTGGGTGAGATAACCAGCTACTTGTGGCTTCACAGACTCTTTGTTTTCCCTCGTTTGTTAAATAAATCCCATCATTGTTGTCCTGTGAATCTGAGGGGTCTTGTCATTGTGCACATGGGTGAAGAACTCAGACAGTGATTAATAAACACTTTGGGCAGTGTCCTCAGCCAGTTTTGTGCCCCTTGCTGTCCATATCACTCCTATTGCTATTCTCTGGCTATCTTGAGTTCTAAATAATTACCACAGTTTGCCCCCCCCCCCCGCCGGCCATTCCCTTGTGAATGTTTTTCCCTCCTGGCATGTTCTTTATCCTTTTGATCTCAGCCACATGTTTGCTTCTTCAGGGCAGCCTTTCCTGGTCAACCCTTCAATGGTTTGGGAATCTCTCCTGTTAGTTATCCTCGACCATTTGTCTATGTCACCTTTCTCTTAAAGATTTATTTATTTATGCATACAAGAACTGGGGTACAGGCCAGAGGTGTGGGGGAGAGAGGATTTATCAGAGACAAAGTGGGAAGCAGAACAGACATATCTACTGAAGTACACTGCTGAGGGGAGCAGCAGGTGGGACAGGAGAGGCCTGCTGCATCATGTGGGTCACCTCTCTGATCAGGGATTGAACTCTAGTTGCAGTGGCTGTAGTTAGCTTCAGAGTGCTGAGACTTAAAAGGTTAAGTGACCTTTTGATGACTGTTCCTTTCTCTAACCTGAAATTTCTCTAAGGACAGGGGCTACATTTATTTGTGTGTCTTCTTATCATGCATCCCGAGGGTGTACCATAAGTTTTATACATAGTGAATAATCAATAGCTTAATGAATAAATGCATGCATGGGAAAATGGATGAGTCTGCCTCAGCAACATCACCACCACCAGCCCTCCAAATTATATTAGTATTAAAGAACCTTTTAAGTGCTCCAGTCACATGTAATAAATGCATATATAGGTATGGATATTCGTAGTCTATCTGAAATAGTTCAACTGGGCATCTCTTACTTTTATTTGCTAAATTTAACAATTCTGGGCCCTCCCTGGTAGCACAGCAGGCTAAAACACAGCACTAAGAAGTTAAAACCACTTCGGCATGAATTTGATCCCTGCACGCCCTGGAGGTGACCCACATGGCGTGGCAGACCTCTCCTGACCCGCCCGCTGCTCCCCTCAGCAGTGTATTTTGTTAGTCAGCCTGTTCTGCTCCTCACTCTGTAACTGGTGAATCTTCTCACCACCTGCACCTTTGGCCTGTACCTTGGTTCTGTATGCACAAATAAATAAAATCTTTAAAAAAAAATTAACAATTCTACCATAGACTCTTTGCTGTGGGCCACTCAATTTCATGTTGGAAAACTCACAGTTCCATTCTTCCACTGGTTTGAGTGTGAGACTCTTCCTCCAGAGTGAGATAAAGTGTGGGAGGCAGTGCCTCCCATTCTTCTTTAGGAAGTGCCTGCTTTCTATGCTCCTACTCTGCTTATGTCAATCAAAGTCTTCTCACACTGAGTTACACTTGTTTACATTTTAATTTTCTTAATTAGACCGTAAACTCTTGAAAGGTAGAGGCTGTGAGTAATTGCTCAGAGAGTGTTTGTTCAATGGATGATGACTATTCTTAATCCAACTCTTGGAATTTGATTGGTGATCTAAAAATATTTGTTGAATGAACTGCATTTACTAAGCTCCATTCATGATCTACGATCTCATTCATTTAGCATAGAGTGTCTGAGATAATGACTACTCAATAGGGAAGCTACAAAGAAGTAGTCATCGCCAAGAGATTATACTATTTCCTTGGATTTGCAGGTTGGTTTTCAAGTGAATATGTCAAGCTGAGTGCTTGATATTCCCTGGTGATTGGGGAAATGCCTGACTGAATTTCACCCTAGAATGCAGTAGAAGGTATGATGAATAGAGGCAGGTTGCAGTCAAGGAGTGAGTGATTCTCTGCTTTCAGATTTGCTTGAATGTGATTAGTTCTCACCACTATTAGGAATATATCTGTATGTGTGTATACTCTGTGCATAAATATATGCATGCACACATATGTAGATGCAAATACATATGTAATCTTCGATATGTGATTCACATTGTGTACAGTTCATCCATTCAAAGTATATAATTCAATGTTCTAGTATGTTCACAAAACTGTCTAATTATAAACTAAAACCAAAACTACAGTTTCTCTACATGGAGTCTCTATTTTGGACATTTCACACATGTGGAATCATACAGTATGTGGTCTTTTGTGCCTGTTTTCTTTTGCTTAGCATGTTTACAAGGTTTGTTTATGTTGTGGCATATGTTAGAGCTTCTTTTTTTTTTTGGCAAGTTAATATTCCATTGTGTTGGAAAACCATGTCGCGTTGATGTGTAAGAGTGGACGGATGCTTGTGTTGTTGCCACATCGTGGGTGTTGTGAATAGTGCTGCTGTGACTCATTCATGTGCAAATTGTGGCGCATATGTCTGTTTTGATTTTGTTCGATGGTATTTTCACTTTGCTAGAGTGGGACTGGTGGGCCGCTTGGAAACTGTATGTTTAAGTTTTAAGGAACTTCCAAAGTCTTTCCCACATGGCTGTTTTATAGTCATTCCCATACTGATACTCAGTTTCCCCATATCTTTCCCAACACCTGTAATTACCTATCTTTTTTTTATTATTATCACAACTCTATTATTGTCCATTTGTATTTTTTTTTTTGAGAAATGTCTATTTAGATTCATTGTCCATTTTTAAATTGTGGTAGTTTCTTATTATTTTGTTAACTGTTCTCTACACATTCTAGAAACAAGTATCCTTTCAGATTTATGATTTGAAAATACATTCTGTGGGTCATTTTTTCACTTTCTTAACTGCACAAAAATTCACTTTCATTTGCTGCACAAAAATTTTTAGATTTTATGGATCTCAATTTACCTACTTTTTTTCTTCTGTCACATGTTTTTGGTGTTGTGTCTGAACAATCACTGCCTACTTTAACACCATGAAGGTTTACACCTGTATTTTCTTCTAAAAGTTATATAGCTTTAACTCGTATATTTAGGTCTTCACCTATTTTGAATTGATTTTTGTGTATGGTATGAAGAATCATATATTTAATCTTAATTTCACCTTTATATTCTTATGAACAGTTTATTTAATCTCACTGAACAAATATCCCTTGTCATCTTTCTATATAAAGATCTAATGCTGATATTATTGTCACAGCTGTATATTTATTTATTTCATTGTTCTACCTCAATCTCAAGTTCTTTCTTTCTCTCTCCCCCAACTGTGTCTCCATTTCCATCTCTACCTCTATGATTTGGGTCTCATTTTAGGACCAAAAATAGTCACAGAATTTATCTAGTTCAACCAAGACCCAGAGAATTGAAATGTTAATGATGTTTTTTTCCTGTAAGTCATACAATTTTCAATGTCTTATTTGTGATAATGAGAGAGTCATAATGAATAAAAGGAATTTACAGTACTAGCTTAGCTTCAAATGAAAATTAGGTAAAATATATGTGGGTACTAAGACTGTAAGGTAGAAGTTAGTTTGTCTTTGAAACTCAGAGCAAACACAAAATTCCAACATAGAAATTCAACCGATACCATCATATTCAACATATAATAAGTGAAATCTCATCTTTCTAGCCGACTTCTATCTACTGAAGCTATTCCTGGCATGTTATCAGACCAATTATTTTACCAATTCTTTTCATTGGCCTTTGAAACTTATTAGAAGACTGACTTCCATAATGTCATTCTATAAACATGTAATAGGAACTTTCTAGAAGTCTAACTTTTGGCTAGTTACAGTCTTCTGCCACCCGTGTGTTCGTCACCATCAAATGAAGAAAGCAGATGCATCAGCAGGGTTCCCAAAGCGTCCCATCTTACATGCAGTAGTGGTAAATGTAAACAAAGTTAAGGCTAATGGAGACACTGTTTTAGCTAAATGTGGTGGAAATATTAGTAGATATTTGGCATGCAAGTGGCGTAAGTGTGGATGGGCAGAGCAGGCCAGGGGACAGTGTTCTGAACAGAAGAAGGAACTCTGAGAAAAGGCATTTGCAATAAAGCACTAGTGCACATTTAGAGTAATTGTAAGAGTGGCCATTATGAAAGACTTTTCATTAATCAAAAACAGATTGGCTTTTGATGTATCTTTGCCAGTGATCCCCTTCACTCTTACTAGAATCCTTGACAACCCAGTGATGCTGCATTGGTTTCATCCAAAGAGCTTATCTCTATAGCCTGAGCATCTGATTAAGCAGGACTCTCCATTTACTGTTGTGACAACTGTCTGAGAGTTCTACTATGCCTAAAAAAAAATAGTTGATGTCCTCCCTGGTGGTGCAGCGGGTTAAAGCACAGCACTAAGAAGCTAAAGCCACTTCAGCATGAGTTCGATCCCTGCCCCGGAGGTGACCACATGGGGCAGCAGACCTCTCCTGACCTGCCCGCTGCTCCCCTCAGCAGTGTGCTTCGTTGATCTGCCTGTGCAACTCCTCACTCTGTCTCTAGTGAATCCTCTCACAGCCCCTGCACCTCTGGCCTGTACTCTAGTTCTGTATGCATAAATAAATAAATCTTAAAAAAAAAAAGTTGAGGGACTGCCTTGGTGGCGCAAGGGGTTAAAGCGCAGCACTGTGAAGCTTGCTACAGGGGCTTCAGCATAAGTTCCATCCCTGGCTAGAGAGGTGACCCACAGGGCGCGCAGACCTCTCCTGATGCCCCCGCTGCTCCCCTCAGCAGTGTACTTCATTGATCTGCCTGTTCTGCTCCCTGCTTTGCCTCTGGTGAATCCTCTCACCACTCCTGCACCTCTGGCCTGTACCCCAGTTTTTGTATGCATAAATAAATAAATCTTTTAAAAAATAGTTGACTTAGTTCTTCACTAGACTCAGAATACTATTATTTGGTGATATGGGCACTGCAAGATAGTCTGTAAGCTTTTTAGAAGCCCCTAAATCTACGTATAGGCACAACTTAACTAGATTACATTTGACCCTGTCAGTGAAATACACCAATATCAATATTCAACTGAAAACATCAAATTTTTAACATGTGAAAGAGTGAATGTAGATACATAGCTCTATTTTGTGTCATTCCTTCTACTTCCTTATTTGTATACATTCTTTGTTAATGCATTCCACCTGCAACTTCTCTCTCTCTATCTGTGTGATTTTCTCTATCACTATCCTTATTGTGTACACTTTCTCTTTTATCTTTGAGTGCCTCTGTTGTTTGTGGTCGTAAAGATTACAAAGGGAAATGAGAAATTCTTCAGCTCTGTATACTGTTAACTTTTCTTTGTTCTCTCTGACACAGCCTGTAGTGTCCTTGTTCTTTATCTATTAAATAGCCATTTCATAACAATCTTTGACACTATTTTTTTGTCTCCACCTTTATCCTCATTGACACATAGGTATTATGTAGTTTGAATAGCTCATCTATTGAAACTCATTGATGTCCTGGTAGCAATGTAAAACCCCTGACTATTTCAACTCTTGGGAGAAGAGGTCACAAGACACTGAGAATTTATTTAGAAAGGCTGGAAGATAGCTCAAATCACAAGTGTCAGCGACATTTCAGGCGTGAGACCTAGTTTCTCTGACTATTATAGTGAGGAGGAGGGACTAAACAAGAAGACAATTGCAAAATACTACAAAGGGAAAAATTATTGACTCTGTTGAAAGCATACATCTTGGCAAACACAGGAACAGTGTGTTGTAATGATCATGATCAAGGCACCCCTAAGACACCTGGTTATAAAGTTCAGCAAGCTAAGGCACCAAAAGATCCTGAAAAGGGTTTCGTTGTAAAGTAAAACAGATAGTCTCTGAGTATCTTCATCTCATTACATACTCAGAGGCCTCTATCTCTGAATAACATGACTTGATCCTTGTTTCTTGATAAGTAACAGATTACCACCTCATTGAACTTTCATTTCTCAGATCTAAAGTTATGATAATAATATAGACACAAAGGTCTATTTTAAAAATTAAGATAATTAAATTTTTAGACAATTGAGAGTTATATAGCCAGTGCTTGATGAGTTATCTTTAGATTATGTTTGCTGTTCAATTCGCCTCCATATTTTTAAATCAATGCATCTATGCATGCTCTGTCTCTGTGCCTCTAGGTCTTTTATTCACAAAATGTATTATTCCACCCCCAGTTTATTTACAATTTATGCTTCTATACTATAACTAAATACATTACTTCATATTTTGCTTCTTAACTATCTGTATTTTTATAATTTTTATAAATATATACTTGCTTGCATAATTTCAAGTCTTTTTCAAGTCACTACAATGTTGACACTTATTCCCAGATTTTCATCATTTTATTGTTAGCCATGTATTTCAACCTACATGACTATTTCTAAATAATCATATCCATGTAAAGATAAAGTTGAATGCTCTAACACTTAGTCTCATGTCATCTGCAACACTTACCTTCCAACCTGTCTCTTACTTTTCTTTGTAAAAAGCAAGAAACAGAAAGTCAAAAGAATTTCAGTGCTCTTGGTCATTGAATTGGACAATATTAACTCATTTTGTTTTCAGAAGTCTGTAATGTATGAACCAACCCCGATTCTATGCTACCTTTCCTTTCGCCTACCTAGCTATCGGTCCACCTATCAACAAACTCATATTAAATCAGGATCCTAGAGGCACAGTGGTGAATAAGGTAGAGATCTTCCTTCAAGAAGCGCACATTCTATCAAGAGATGAGTGAAAAGACACAGCCACGAGTTTCAATAACTCACCTTCTTGTGGTGTCAACTAATTTGTGTTTTTGTTGTTGTTGTTGTTGTTAATTTTTATTACTAGATTTTGCATTGAAGAACTGGGGTACAGGCCAGAGGTGCGGGGGTGAGAGGATTCACCAAAAACAGAGCAGGAAGAAGAATAGTCAGATCTACTCTAATACACTGCTGAGGGGAGCAGGGGCGAGACAAGAAAGGTCTGCAGGGCCACATGGGTCAGCTCCCTGGTCTCAGATAGAACTCAGGTGTTAGCAGTGATAGCACTGAGACATAACTCCTAGGCCACCAGGGAGGCCCTAGTTTGTGTTTTCAATTATCTTTCTTCAAGGCTTTCCTGACTACATTCTAGGTCAATATTAAGCCCAAGGCTATTCAAGTAAGATCATGTGGTCAAAGAAATAACTTGTATGTCATAGTGGAAAGATTTCTAGTCTAGAATTAGAACCACCTGGGATCTTCCCCCCAAGTTATGAGCTTGAAATTCCAGACAGATTCATTAATCAGGGCTGAAGAGTCCTCATTTGTAGAATGACAGCTTGGGGTCAGATAATTCCTTGGGGTTCTGATGACTCTGACCTTTGGGCAGTCTTATATCACTCAAGTTTAGAATGATATTTAGAGACTTCTTTGGAGATGGGATGTGTGACGGGATTCAGAACTTGGACTCTGAAGTCAGGTTGATCTGAGCAGAGATTTACCCTGTGGTGGGATGAGGGCGATGAGTGGGGGCGGGGTAGGGGGGCTGCTGTGGAACTGAATAGCATATGCACTGTAGTATTTTATTTGAAATCTGACTTTTATCTTCAGGAAAACTTAGTGAAGTAACTATATTCATCCTTACCTTCATTTGAGGAGAGTAAAACCCAGAGATATAGATAGAAAATTAGTGCTGAATGCTTTAGATCACTTAGTTCACAATATAACCTTAAGCCTTTTCTAGTGTTTCTTCTTTATCTTCTTCTTTCAGTCTGGTTGCCTGGGATATCAGGCTCTTTTCTGACCTAACATTCTATTCGTTGTGTGAATTACCTCTATATTTGAAATGATTTTAATTATTCCAAGTTAGGGAACTCTTCATCTCATATCTGGTAAGAATTTGAGAAAAGGAAGTCAAGACATGAAATCATCTTTCAGGAGAGAAGATATCTTTGTCACCCTTCACTATCCTCATCTCCAGTTCTTCTAAGAATAGAGAAGAAAAGATAAACAGCTAGGACTACATCAACTGAAAAATTCTGTACAACAAAAAAGACATTAACCAAAACAAAGAAACACCCTAATAATTGGGAAAAAATAGTCTTTGCCCTGATCACAAGGGATGATCACAAAGATATACAAAGAACTTGCAGGACTCAACAAAAACTAAGTAAGCAATCTAATCAAGAAACAGACAGGAGAACTTAAAAGACACTTCTCCAAAGTGGAATGCAAATGACCAACAGGCATACAAAAAGATGTTCAGCATCACTTATAATCAGGAAAATGCAGACCAAAACTACAATGAGATACCAACTTACACCAATAAAAATGGCACATATCAAAAAACTAGCAACAAATGTTGATGAGGATGATGTGAAAAGGGAACTCTCCTACATTGTTTATGGGTGTGCAAACTGGTACAACCACTATAGAAAGCTGTATGGAGGTTTCTCAGACTACTAAAAAATAGAGCTACCATGTGATCCAGCAGTTCTACTCCTAAGGATCTATGCAAAAGACATAAAAACATTAACTCTTTTTTTTTTTTTTTGCAGCACTATTTGTAATAGGTAAGGCCTGGAAATATATATGCATAATGGGATATTACTCAGCAATCAAAAAGATAAATTAATGTCATTTACAGCAACATGGATGGAACTAGAAAGAATTATGTTCAGTGAAATAAGTCAGAAGGAAAAAGAAAAATATTGGATGGTTTCACTTATAGGAAGAATATAAGGTAACTAAATAAGACATGGGGAAAATAATAGCAATATAAAACATAAAACAAAAACAAGAAAATAATTATAAACCAGAGACATCCTGCAGGGGAGTGGGAGGGAGAAGGATTAGAAGGAGGGAGGAGGAGCACAGGGGATTTTAGTGTTGATGCATGGGTGAATCTGGGGAGGAAATTCTATGGAGTCTACAGCTGGGTGCAGGGGGGACGTAAACACTGCTTAAAAATGAACAATGAGGGCCCTCCCTCGTGGCACAGCAGGTTGGAGCGCTGCACTGCAAAGCTAAGTCAAGCTGTGACTGCTTCAGTGAGAGTTCAATCCCCACCCCGGAGGTGATCCACATGGTGGAACAGACCTCTCCTGTCTTACCCGCTGGTCCCCTCAGCAGTGTATTTCAGTAGATCTGCCTGTTCTGCTCCCCACTCTGTCTCTGGTGAATTCTCTCACATCCCCTGCACCTCTGTCTTATTCCCCATTACTGTATGCATAACTAAATAGAACCTTTAAAAAACTAAAAATGAGCCTTGATATAAAATACATTCATTAATTAATTCATTTTAAAAAGAAGGAAGAAAACAAAGCTCTATCTATTTCTTCATATTCCAAAAGCTTTGACATTGAAGCAAGACACCCTCACACTTTGTAGGTGACTACAAGGACAGGTATACAGGGAGGAGACTTGCTCCTGGAATGTCAACCTGGGTAATGAACCAGAAGATGCCAACCAGCTGTCTCACGGCCTAAGCTAGACCCATAGCACTTTATAAAAAGACAGCCCTCTGTCCAGTTTCCTCAGCCTGAATGCCTGTCTGCCTGTGAGGAGGGTAAGTCTAGGGGTTTGTCCTGGGATTGGGGTGGGGATAATATTCATAGGGGTGCTCAAATTCATGAGAATGAGGCATAGCAAGGAGAGAAGCTGGGAGTAGAGGAAGAGTAGTCCCTCAGCCTGAGGAGAAAAGTCTGGGGACCTTTAGGGGACATTGGAAAAAGAGCGTTTTCTGTCATCAACACATCTCTCCCAGTGAGGGGTCGGGGGTGGAGGGGGTGCATTGTAATTTACACCTTGTGAACTGGTCTGTGTGGGGAGGGTTACCTTCCCCCAGGGCATATGTATTTAGAGATTCTCTATACATAGGCATCGGAAAGCCTTGCTCTTCATTAGAAACATTTTCAGGAACTTATTGAAAAGTGTTTTGTTGGGTGAACTAGTTGTCAAATGAGCCCGTGCTGTGTGCGTGGCTGGGCTGTTTCTACATGAAAGAGCAGTTTCTCAGAAGGCAGCAGATGGGGTTGCCTGCTGTCTCCCCTCAGCTGAGTGTGCTGTTGGGAGGAAGCTGGGAACCCCACATCATGTTTGTAAGACTGCGGCAGGGCAAAGCTTTGTGTGTGGCTCAGCCAGGCTTGCCATGAGAACTTTGAATTTTCTGGGTTACTCTCATCTTAAGTAACCCCCACCTACCTCTCAGACAGGCCTGGAAAAGACATTTCCCAAGTGAGACTGTCCCACTTCACGAGATTAGGAATGCAACCTGCCTGGGCAAGTTGCCATGCTGCTTCTGAGCATTCCGGGGAGCTGTGCTTTGTATGTGCATGTTTTTTGCACATGTCTCCAAGAACTGATCTAAGTAAATTCGCCTAAGAAAGATTAAATATAGGGAAACAAAGATTTTATGCTGTTTGAGCTGCCCAGTAACGGGGGGATTCTCTACTTTCCAGTAGAGCTTGGAGCACAGATGGTGCCTGAGTGTGTGTTCTCGGGTGTGCACTCTGACATGCTTGCATACCTGAGTGTCCTGCTAGTGTTTGAGGATGTCCACACTCTTGTGGGAGTGCAGCTCCCCTTGGGGGCTACAGTGTGGCCTCCATTTCTTTCTTTCTTTTTTTTTCAAGATTTATTTATTTATGCATACAAAACTGGGGTACCGGCCAGAGGTGCAGCGGTGGTGAGAGGATTCACCAGAGACAGAGTGGGGAGCAGAACAGGCCAACTGATGAAGTGCACTGCTGAGGGGAGCAGTGGGCAGGTCAGGAGAGGTCTGCCGCGCCATGTGGTCACCTCTGGGTCAGGGATTGAACTCGTGCTGAAGTGGCTTTAGCTTCTCAGTGCTGTGCTTTAACCTGCTGCACCACCAGGGAGGGCCCAACCTTCGTTTATTAGGGTGCTCCCTCCTCCCGCACTTAGGACCCAAGAAGTGATGGGAATCCTCTTGCCACCAGGGCCTCCTTGTCTGGGCACTGTATACCTTCCCTCTAGGGGGAGACCCTGGATACCCCAACCCTGACTGTGCCTTTGAGCACCCTCCGAAAAACACCCAGGTTGGGCCTTTTGCACATTCAAGGTAGGCAGTGGTGACTAATCTTGAGGCCGGCTACCAGGACAGATTCTTGGGGAAAGATCACGCAGGGGAGGAAAGGCCCGGGAAGAAGCAGGGTGTCGCTCCTTGATCCTGACCTCTCCTTGCCAATAAGTCTCACCGTCCTGACCTGCTCTTTCTACCTCAGGTCCCAGTCACCCGCCTGCTTCAGAAACATGTGTGACCAACAGCAGATTCCGTGTTGCCTGCCACTCCCCATGTGCTGTGTGAAGGGCTCCTACTATTACCCCTCGCCGGCCTCCTGTGGCAACAGCCAGGTGGTGGTCCAAGCCCCCTGTGAGATGCAAATTGTGGAGTGCCCTGCACCCGGTCCAGTTCAAGTTTCCCAGGCTCCGTGCTCTTCTGAGACCACCCAGGTGAAGGGCCAGTCTAAAACAGCCCCGATGAAGGGCCAGGCTAAGGGCATCCTGGTGAAGGGCCAGGCTTCCAGCCAGCCGCAAGCTTCCTATGGCCAAAGCCAGGCTCCAGGTCAGTCTGGTGTTTCCTACCTGCAGCACGAAGCCCCCGGTGCTACTCAGACCTGCTACGTAGGAGGTGCTCCTGTTTGTTACACAGAAACTTGCTTTGTGGAGTGTCCAGTGCAGACCTTTGTACCAGCTCCCCAGTGTGTCCAGACTTACCTAGCATGCCCGCCAGTGTGCCAGACTCAGGGAGGATTCCCCACCCAGGGCCAGTATCAGGGCGCCTATGGCAGCTGCGCCTCCCAGTTCCAGTCCCGGACTGCCTACAGCAGCTGTGCCCCTCAATGCCAGCCCGCGGCACCCTACAGAAGTTGTGCTCCCCGCTTCCAGCCCGCTGCACCCTATAGCAGCTGTGGCTCCCAGTTCCAGCCCGCTGCACCCTACAGCAGCTGTGGCCCCCAGTTCCAGTCCAGGCCTTCCTACAGCAACTGTGCCCCTCAGTACCAGTCCCGGGGTTCTTACGGCAGCTGCGCCCCGCAGCGTCAGTGCGGGGGTTCCTTTGGCACCTATGCCCCCCAGTATGAATGCCAAGGCTCGAGTGGGGGCTTCACCACCCAGCGTCGCTCTCGCAGCGCCAGCAGGTGCCTCCCTCCCCGCCAGCAGCAGCCTGCTTACCGCAGCTGTTCCCCACCACGACGTTTTGAGCCCCACTACAACAGCTGCCCTTCGGGTTCCTATAGCTACTGTACCCCGCCCCGGCGCTCTGAGCCCATCTATGGTGGCGGCTGTCCTAGGGGTCCCACTTCAGGCAGCTCCCAGAGATGTGGACCCAAGTACAGAGTGGAGATTTCCTCCCCATGCTGCCCCAGGCAGGTTCCTCCCTTGAAGTGTCGTACTCAGATTCCTCCCATGGGTCGCTGCTCCGAGAGCTGTGCCCCACGACCCTCCTGGGGCGGCTCTTGCCCGGACCTGAAGCCTTGTGTAGAGCCACGTCCACTTCCGAGCTTCTGCCCGTCCCGGCGTCTGGACCGCTACCCAGAGCCATCACCGCTGCGCTGTCCACTTCCGGCTCCGCGTCCTTACTCACGCCCGGAGCCGTGCTCGAGTCCAGAGCCCTATCCGTGTCCCCCACCTCGGCGACTTTCAGAACCCAGTCTGTGTCCAGAGCCGCGTCCGGCCCCTCGTCAGGCCCCACGCCCGGCCCCGCGCCAGGCCCCGCGGCCTTGTCCTGCACAGTGCGAGCCTCCAGTGCCACGCCCCCGTGAGCGCCGGGAATCTCACTCGTTTCCAGAGCCAATTCCCCTGCCGGCGCCCTGCTCAAGCCCAGAGCCCTGTGTGGAACCTCGACGCTGCTCCAGTCCCTGCTCCAGCCCAAACCGGATCCAATGCCCAGGAGATTTAGGCTGCCACGAGTCCAGTCCACGCCACCTGGACACTGAGGTCCCCAGCTGTGGCCCGGCTGGTTACCACCACTGGGAAGAGAGTGGGAGCTGTGGCCCTTGTGATGTCTTTCCAGAGCCCCGGGGCCTGGGTGGCTGTGGAGACCAAGGAGGTGGCTCTGCTGGAGTCAAAGCTGGGGACCATGGTGGTATAAAAGGTGCCTATTTTTAAAGGCAATGACTGAGGCACCCTTGCCCCTCGCCTGGAAAAGACCTGTCCTCTTTTCTCAGCAACCGCAATTTTCAACTTGTTCTTGTTTGCATGTCTCCAAAGACAGTCAGAGGCTCCCTGCTGCAGAGGGGTGATGCTCCTAAGCAAACTCCTTTGCATGCCGCTCAGCAGCCACACCTGGGTCTCTGACACCTTTGTAGTCACACCTGACTCCTCCCCTGCTCATTTCTAGCCAGACCAGTCTGGCAGCCAGGGCACATCCTGGGTGTTCCCTGGAACATACCTTGGTGTCTCTACCTCCAAGCCTCTGCTTGTCCTTCCCGGCCCCTCCTTCCTGGGCCACTTCTCTGTGACTCCCTGCATCTGAAGTGTGACCCTGAGATCTCTCCCTTGGAACTCCATCATTCACTCCATCCATCTGGGGATTGCCTTGCAATATTGCTAGAGTTGTTTCATTACTCAGGTGTGTCTGTCCTGCTTGCCCAAGTAGGTTGTGAACTCCCATTTGAATGGAGTCAGGACATCCCTAAAGTATGCTTCTGTCTGGGTGGGCAGCTGTTCGCAGAGTCCGTGCGCTGGTGGCTGGAGCCACCATCTGTGCTGATGGGGAACCCCAACACCCACAACACAGGGCGTTTAATAATAAAGGTGATTATACCATCATGCCGAGTCCCACATAATACTGTTTTTTTTTTTTTTCCTTTTCCTTGACTCTCTGGGAAGAGCTTTTATTGTTTGAGCCATGTTTTTCATCCTGGGTTTATCGCATTCATGCTCAGAGCTTTCCTTTGGCTAGAGCAGGCATCCCTCAGCCTCCCTGGACCCTGCTGAAAAGGCATGAAGCATCCTCAATCTAGGAGCAAAGGTCTCATGTCTGTCTGGGCAGGTCCAGGACTCTGAAGCCAGCACTTTGTAACTTCTGTGGAGTCAGGACTGGAGAGAAGGGAGCCCACAGGGAAGTAGGAGCTCTCTTGGAAACTCTGTAGGATACACCCTTCTTTCACTCATTTTTCTTACTTTATAGCAAGTCTACATTCCTAAGTTGTTCCCAAGTCTCATAGGCACTGGGGATCCTGGCTGCATGGAGCTGGGGCTCGGGGTGGGAGGGCAGAAGAGGGCTATAACTTCCTCCCACATCCCCCAGAGGAGGCAGGCACTTTGGGGACACATGCTGAGGAATGAGTGCTCCTGGGAGGGGCCTTCTGAGAGGAGGAGAGGAGGGAGCCCGGAGACCACAGGGGTCTGTATGGGGTGAAAGGACACCTTAGGAGAGCAGGGGAGCCCTGGCCTGGTCAATATTACTCTCCTCCTGCCAGGCCAGAACCCACAAAATGCACTGCAACTCCATGGCTGAGCATCTACACTGAGCCTGGCTCTGAGGATGACTTTCCCTTGCCCCAATCCTGTGAGGCGCACGAGGCCACCTACTTGCCCATGTTGTCCAAAGGAAAACTAAGGTGTTTTACCTGAAATCCATTCAGTCATTTTCTTTATGAAAATGAACCAATGTTCACTCTGGCCTACCAGGAAGATGCTGGTAAAGATAACACACATAGCCCCTGGTTGCCCTCAGAGAGCTTACAAGAGCACACGATTGTCACTGGGATGCCTGGACCTGTGTGTCAACATCACTTAGGACCCTGTGAGAAGTGCGGATGTGTCACCCAGACTGACTGAAGCAAATGGTTTGGTCATTACTGGTTGGATGAAATGCCTTACACAGGTAGAATATGAATGTGTGTGTGTGCTCATGTGTGTAGGTACATGTGTGTGTGTCTGTGTGTGCGTGTTTGTGTGTGTAGGTGCGTGTGTGTGTGTGTGTGTGTGTGTACCCCTTAATTTCCACAACAGCCCATCCACAGGCATATTTATCCTAGCATTTTGCACAGATGGGAACCTGAGCTCGCAGTACTGATGTGACTTGCGGAACTGTCTGCCAGACCTGATGTGGCTCCTACACACTTTCCTGTTATAGATGGTCCCTTTCATGTTGGCCGCAGCCCCTGCTTCTCCAAAAGACCTTACCTGTATCAGCTCTGTCACTTTTCCAACATCGTTTAAGACTTATGTCACAATTAAACAAGTTGACTTTTATCAGCTCTACATTTGCCTCCTCTCTTAAAACCTAGCCAGCCTTTGGAGTGTACCCACCTTCTGACACATGTCCCCAGGGCTCTGACAGGACCTGAATGGCTCCGATGTGGGTGAGGGGTCATGCCTGGGTTCCCTTGGCCCAGGTACCTGACTGAGGGTGGGAAGAACAGAGACTGAGAACTCCAGGTGTGGATGTTCCTTCAACCTCTCCCCTGTTCTCTCAAACACACTGCTGGACAAGGGCCCCCTGATCTTCAGTGTGGGTGGGGAGAAGTTCAGCTCTTCAACAAACTGAACACAGAGCCAGCCATGAAGCAGGGTATTTACTCCTCAGAAGCTGGGCCCACTCCAGGTGCAGAGCATAGGTCACCATACCCTCTTTACAATGACCCAAGACCTGCACTGTTCTCAGGAGCAGGTGCAGTGTAGGTTAGCAAGGGCTGGGTGTGGAAAGGGCCTGGATGGTGGTATATTAGAGGGGACGCTTGGTGATGCAGGCTGTCGTGAGTGAGGGAATCCCCCATGTCTGGTGCTGGCTCATAGACCAAGGTCTGGCTAACCCACTCCATAGCCAGAGGCCCTCGGCCTCACATGTCCTCTCTCGACCTTGAATTGGCCTCAAAGGGCCGAGACACTTCCTCTTCCAGAATGCCCAGCCTGCAGCCTCCAGGCCAGTCCTGTGGGAACAGCCAGAGGAAAGGAAGGATGTGTGTGCATGTCCTCAGGGCTGTGTGAGGCTCTCTGTGTGCCTGTGGGTCTTTGGCTTCTGTCTGTGTGCTAAAAGTTTGGGACTTGTAAAGTGCATTTGAAATGGTGACTGTGATTATGACTGTGGTTTAGAATCTTAGGGCTCTTGACATTGGCTTTGGACTAAGACTCCCATACTTGCTCCAGGCCCCGCCCTCCCTCCAGGGCAACCTACCTCCCAGCTCTGCCTTTTCTTTCCATTTCTATTTTGTTCAAACATTTGAACAAAACTCAAAAGTGTCCCTAGGACCAGGGCTAAGGATCCAATTTCAGAGCAAAAAGTATCATGTATAAAGACCTGTAAAGGTGCTCAAAGCCCCCCAGAGCCTCCCCTTGGAGCACGTGGCTGAGACAATGCGTCGTTTCCACTTTTTGGGAGACTATTGCCCAGGAGTGCCAATGCCCTGGCTAAGTCACCATGGGTGTGAGGCCGAGGTCACCTGCTCCCGCACCTGGTCAGCCAGGCTGCCTCAGAGCCAGGCCCGACAGGCAGTAATGAGGCTCTAGTTAGTCCAAGTGAATACAAGAAAGATGCTCTCTAGGGCTGTGTCCTGCTTTGAAGTCCTGCAGTTCTTATTCTTTCCTTCTTTATAAACCTCTGCTCTTCACTACAGGATGAGGGAACCAGGCCAGAAGTCTTAGAGGTGCCTTCCAGAACTGGTAAGTTATTCATAGCTCCTCTGGCACAGACACCGGGCCATAGTAGTTGCAGAATCTGGAGTCCATTCCAGACCTAATTAATCTGAATTTCCAGAAAGAGAATCTGGGGCCTCCACTTACAAATTATTCTGATCAGCTAGAAGTAGAAGCCTTGCTATAATGAATACTCAGGTGTTTGTGTTCGTAAGAGAGTTGAAATCTGTCTGTCTGGTCACAGCATAGGTAGGATATAGGCGAGGAGACCATTAGCAGTGTTTTGTGCCAAGTTTTATGTAATTGCCCCATGGGTAGAATCACATTTTCTGTTCCTCAGTCTAGAAGTACCTCAAGTTTCTCCCTTTCTCTCTGTTAAGACCCCAGCTCCACTGCCACCAAAAAAAAAATATCCAGAATGGTCCTGCTTGTGTCTGAATAAAGGGACGGTCTGACATGTGTTAGAGTTACTTTCTCTGGGAGAGGGTAGGGCCGTTTGGGTAGAATGCTTCTTTACTGGAGCATTCCCCAAACATTTAGAGGCAGACATTCCACAACCCATAGTTAGTCTGACACAACAGACTAGTCTCAGATGAGCACACAAATAGAGCTGTCATGCATTAGCTGTTCCAAATGGAATAGATATGTAGATCGTTGTAATCTGAAGACAGGCAGTGTGTAGATGGATATTCACGGATGTACTGGAAAATAGCCACATGGTGAACAAGACTCGGCTGTAGCATACTCCTGATTTCTGGCATAGTTGGACACCCCAGATGATCCACATACCTGTGACTTGAGGTCAGTTAGGATGAGAGGGTGATGCAAGATGACCCATGTGCTGCCCTCTCATAAGGGCCATCCAACACATTCCCCCAAAAGATGGAGCTTCTTGACCCAGAAGAGGTAGCTGGAAGTATCTAGAAGACTAGGAATACCCTAGGCTGTGCCTGGAGACCACATGACAAGTCATCCCATCATGCTTCTCATATCTTGACATAGGAACTCTGAGCTGGTAAACAACTTTCTAGAATTCTCTCTGTGAAGAAGGAAGCCACTGGTGATTTGCATCAACACATCCATTCATTTGACAGATATTTACTGAGACTGGGCTTTCTGCCAGGAACTGTGTTTGGTCTGAGAGATACAATGTTGAACAAGGCAGATGCTTTCTTTCTCACATAGAGCTGAGAGACAATAATTGATAGTGTCTGTGACAGTGTCAACATGGGAGATGCAGATACCCTAGGAACTCATGGTAGGAACACTTGTGTGGGTCAGGTGCCTGAAAAAGGCAATGAAGCCAGAGGTATGAGAGAAGTTAGCTAATGCATGGAGGAAAGAATAGAATGTTCTAGGTAGAGATAATAGCAGGGTATACTGTCAGCTTAATGACATGACAGACAGCCCAGGAAGGAGTATTTCCTCACTGTTGGATCATCAATCCTGTTTCCTAAGCTTGTGTGATACCAGGATTCCTTCTTATCTTGTGCTGATGAACTTCTAATCAACATCTTAAAAGACAAAGACCTCACCTAAATTTCAAGTGATTCAAATTATGAGAATTCAAGTAGGAGCCTGATCCAACAGGAGTTAGCATAATGGGCTTAACTGACAAGATAAAATGTAATTAAGATAAATGTGGAGTTCTGAATTTAGCTCAGAGATCAACTGCATGTGTACAGTGAGTGGGTAGAATCAGGGCCACACATGTGAGGAAAGCTTGTTTCCTTCAGATCATAGTACATAGTGCTCCTCTGATGGGCTCTGACAGCTCAGGTCAAATGGGAGTGAAGCTTGGGCTGGAAATGAAGACCTACTGTGTGTCTGCTACCATCTGAGGTGGAAAACCTCCCTCATACTCACAATTTGAAAAGTGCTGTTATTGTTGCATTTTACAGACAACTACACACACAGTGACGTTAACTAACTTGTCCAGTCACACATGAAAACCTCTTAATCTTACAATCCAAATCCAGGCTTGTCTCACTTCAGAGTTTGTTCCATCTCCCTGTGAAAGGAGGGAGCATGTGTGTTAAAGGGAGTAACATGTTGCCCTCTTCCATTACCTGAAAGACTTTCAGGAAAAGTAAAGTTCAAGAGCTTAAGCCCAATAGAACATTATATATAGAAATAAACGAAAGATTGTAATAGTCAGAACTGTTCGCAAATGGAATATACTGTTTAGCATGCATTCAACAACTAATTATGCAAATTCTGAGTTTTAGTGTGTGTTAGGTACTATTCTGGAAGCGTGGACTACACAAGTAAACAAGAGACAAATGTCCCTGCTTTCCAGGAGAGGAAAACAGATAATAAACAATGGACATATTTTTAAAATATAATTATATGAGGCTAAATGGGCTACTCTGGAAATAAGAACAAGTAGGCATTGGGGATGACTTGGGCAGGAATCCCAGACAGCATAAAAAGGGAGGGGACTGGACTTGGTGTGTGAGAGAGAGGGGCCCAAGGTGATAAGGAATCGTGAACCAACAGGCAGCAAGAGAAAGAGGCATGGAGGGCTCAGGAGAAGGGAGTCTGAAATCAGCTCCACCATTTACTCTGGGCACTCTCAGGCAAGTGGTTTCCCTGATACTCTTAGCTCCTTCACCTATGGCATGTGGCTAAAACAAAACACCTACTTGAACATGCTGGTTTAGGTCACACTGAAGATTAAAAGAGCTATGTTATTTAAAATGGCTGTTACATAATAAAACCCTACAAATAGATTTGCTTTTGGCCATGAGTTGTTTGCCTCTAAGAGTAAAGGAGAAGTAGAGGGAAGAGATAAAGACTGGCCTTGGGGATCTGGCCATTTAGGCAGGTCAGGCCAGGCCAAGCAGAGGCCAGGTGGGTGCAAGAGAAGCACAATAGGAATGGACATGGCCACCTGGGCAAGCCAGGGGCAGTGTGGAGGCAGTGGAATTGAAGGAGTGAAGGGACTTGGGAAGGCAAAGGCGGGGGCGGGGGGGTGACTGACAATGGAAAATGGCGCAGAAAACACACACTCTCTAGATGGAGTAAAGGTTTTGGTGGGCAAGAAGCTCTGACACCAGGGTGAAGTTTGCCTCAAAGGGTGATGAGTTGACTAGTAACTGTTGTGCCAATGCCATCAGCCATGTTCCCACTGGGCAGACTCCTCAGGCTCACCAGAGTGAGAGCAGATGGCAGGGAGAGGAGGCTTTACAACCAGAAATACCTTTTTGACTCGAATTGGGATTGAGCCCTTAGTCACTGAGAGGTCTTCTGACTTGGCCTAGCCTGGATAAAATGGCGGGTTGAGCAATCATTTCATCAGTTATTCCCACAGCATATCATCCGCATTCTTCAGATGTTTGTTTGGCTTAGTCAGAAATCCAGGCACTATTGCCAGTGAGTCTGATCTTAGTCTTCCTTTAGTAAAGCAGGGTTTGTCACCCCAGTGTCACCACATTTGGGGTCTGAGCTGGATAAGACTTTATGGGGGTGCCTTGTGTATTGTAGGATGTTTAGCAGCATCCATGACCTCTGTCCTCTAGAAGACAGTGTCAAATACAACCACTACCCCCAGTTGTGAGGGCTGATCAAGTCAACAGATTATCTAAGGTCCCCCCCTCCCCTGCCCCGGGTTGGCAAAACCTCCCATTGTTGCTTATCACCAGCCATCAAATCAAAGGAATGAAGTTGGGGTTTTGCCCTCAGAGATTCTCAATTCATTAACAAAAAGGATCTATAATGGAATATGGAACACAGGGAGCCACAGCAAGGAATTTCAGCTTTAAGCTTTAGAAACTTTTTTCCTATGCTGCAGGAACTAAGCAGAATGGTGGTTTATCTGGGCTTATGGTGAGTAGGTTACCTGTGATTGCCTTTGTTACAACTGTTGGGCAAATTTGGCTCATAGCCCAGGGTACTTCCTAACTCCCCTGCTCTTGGTCTGCTAAAGAATGCCATTGGAAATCTGAAAAATTATATGCAACGCTTTCCATTGACCATAGAATATTTTAACACAAAAAGAAGAAATGTGTATGAATGTCTTGTCAGTGGGTTTTATGGATAAAAGAAGAAAGAGAAAATGGCAGGACTTTTAATAAGCAAGCCCACAAAGTATCATGGAATAATGGAAAATGAATAAAGAAAACACACTGTATAGGAACACATTCTGAGTTAAAGTTGATGGTGTAAGTATGAGTTGGGCAAATCTTAAAGTGTCAACTAAAAATTGGACTCATCTGAGGCTTTCTCAACTCTTTGAGAGTTTGGATGGATGCCCCGGTACAGCTTGGCTCTCCTAGCAAAGTAGTGATTATTAGAGGTGAGTTGATATTCCTGGAAAACGTTAGATTTCTGTATTTCTCTAACGACTCAAGGATAGAAGTATTATAGACCACATTGGTGCCCAGTGCAATCCAGACATTTAAAAGGAGGCCACAGAGTGATGGAATGTGTCAGTGACGCTGCGGGAATACTTCAGGGGACCACAGAATTCAGACTAAGAAGTCTACCAAATATAGGTAGCCCTGGGATGTGGTCCTGACTACCTGGACGCCTGGGCTTCTGTGCCTTACCCCTGGGACAGCCAGGAATATTCCTACTACATTCTCTACATTCATAGGGTTTCACTTCTGTGTGACTGTTTTGATGTTCCCTTAGATATGCTTTGTTCGTACAAGTTTTCCCACATTCTTTACATTCATAGGGTTTCTCTCTAGTGTGAGTGCTCTGATATCTATTGAGGTTTGACTGCCATAAGGAGGTTTTCCCATATTGTTTACATTCATAGGATTTCTTTCCAATGTGAGTTCTCTGGTGTATCTTCAGGACTGACTGACACAAGAAGGTTTTCCCACATTCCTTACACTGATAGGGTTTCTCTCCAGTGTGAGTCTTCTTGTGTGTAGTGAAATGTGATTTCTGCTGGACAAACTTCTGACATTGTTTATATTCATAGGGTTTCACATATACGTGGATTCTCAGATGTCTCTTAAGGGCTGGCTTCCAGGAGAATATGAATATCACCACCTGATGGCATGACTTCAGTGCAGGAGAGTTTTCTGCCACCTGGCCTTGTCTACCATCAGATAAGACACCCAATTGTCAGGGGTCTCTGGACTTGGGAATAGTGAATAAGGGGCATGGACCTGCAGTACCCTTTGGGAGACTGTCAGCAAGGGTATTCTGTCAGCTCATTCCCTGGGTCATTGTCCCCTACTTCAGGGTCTGCCCCACGGTCCACTTCCATATCAGTACCCAGGGCCAGTGGGTACTGGCCCTTACCTGTCTAAAGCAACAGACATACAAGTAACAATAATAACTTAAACTAAACCCTTCAGTGCGGTGCACATTCAATAAAACCCAAGAGGCTGGTCCTGGCAATGGTCTTTTCATCTTTGATTTGTGCCTCCCCCACCCCCCCCCACTTCCCACACATGCCTTGTATTCCAGAATGACCCACCACTCACTGGTCACAAAAGGCCCCCTGCACCCCCCTGCCCCAGTGTGTTCTCACAGAGCTGCTTCTCCACTGAACATCCTCCCCTCCACCCCACTGTCTCCGTGGGTCGGTGTCTCATCCTCTTTTAAGTCCATAAACAGTCAGTCCTTTTTTGAATGATCTTTCCCAAACAACCTTCCTCAGAATTCCTCTCATTTATTTTCCAAAGCTAATTTGTCTCCTTCCCCTGAACCTGTATCACACATTGACTTTGTTTCCTGTTGGGGTTTTATTTTATTATTATTTTTTTTGGTCTTATGAGTTGATAGTTTTCATCAAATTGGAGATTTTTTAAATCATTACTTAAAAATACATTTCATTCCATTCCATTTAGTCTCTCCTTCTGGGTTCCTAAACACATGTATTTTAGATTGATATTAGTGAACAGATTTTTCAGGCTTCTGGTTTTAAAAATGTTTTAATTAATTGTTATTGAAAGACCACTGTTTTACATCCTTGCTAGTATTTACAGTGTGGGATTTCCTGAGGTGTAGACACTGTAGAACTCCCACCACCAAGGCACCTATCTACATTTATCCATCATAGTGCATGATGCTCCCCTTCTCCACCTCACCCCGCACCGTTTCCCCTCCTCCCTGGATGCCTCAGATCTATGATCAGCTTTCAAGGACTGATTTTCAAGTTTGTCTGACTCTTTGGTTTCTTTATAGTCCACATATAAATGACATCCTGTTATTTATCCTTCTCCACCTGGCTTATTTCGCTGAGCATCATCCCTTCAGCTCCATCCATGTTGCCACAAAAGACATGTCATTTTTGATTGCTGCCTCTCTTCAAATTTTTCACTATTTCCCCCTTCTGTTCATTTCAGTTTAGGTAATTTATTCATGTTCATCAATCCATTTTCCTATAGTTTACATCTGCTAGGATCAGTTGATGAGCTTGTTGACAATATATTTATTTTAACTTTGAACATATTTTCTCAAAAATTGTAATTTTTACTTTTAGAACCTCCACTGTTATTTCTGAGCATGGGAAAGGAAGTTTACATTGCAACAATACAACTTTAAATTGAGTATTGAATAATACATCTGTCCCTAGTTATCCCAACTCCACCACTTCAGCTCACATTTGACCAGCTTTGGCTGGTCTTTTCACTCTTCCCATTTTCATTTTGCCCATTCAGATTCAATATGGGAAGTTCTTCTTAGGCTCTAACTTATTATGCCATTGCACCCAGCTTCCTTCTCCTATGTTCACCTTACTTCTACCCTCCTGAAGCCAAATTCTTTGAGATGTGTAGGAGGAAACGTTCACATTTAGTTTCAATAAGATATGCCTATTTTAAGAGGCATCTGTGATTTTAAAAGATGCCCAATGTTCATTAGAAATACATGTCTGCATCTGTTTCTCTTTATGTCTATCTATTGACCCATCTATCCATCTGCATCCATCCATCTATCTATCCATTCATCCATTTCCTGAATGTCACCAAATGCCACACATTACTAGTTATTCTCCTTTACCATTTTAATTAATGTGTAGAGCTTGCAGAGAAGACATTTTTATCATTATCTACTTTAAAAGGAGAGTGCTGAACTTCAAGGAAATCAAGTAGTTTGCTCAGATCTTCAAAGCTTATTTTCTCAACAACGGTGGGCCACATACACATGCACATCCCAGAACATAAACATGTAGATTTTCACACCAAGTCATCTAGACCTAAAGGTCCAGATGAAAACATAATATCTTGGGTAGAAAGAAAGAAGGAATTGAGGAGTGACAAAGGTCTATAAGCATGAGTTAAAGACGGTGTGCCATGCTCCTTAGAAAACAAAGCCACAGATGACTCCAGCATGGTGATGTCCACTTCTACTCACCATAGACCTTATTTTTTAGCAGACACTTTCATAGGCAGATAGCTGTCCTGGCTTTGAGAGGGAGTCAGGGAGACGGTGCCAGTCATCCCCTGTCCCAGAACCACGTGGGTGTGGAGGTGAGGCGGCCTCTCATGCCCAGGCCCTGTCTCACAGGCAGGGGCAGAGCCCAGGGCCAGGATAAAAGGCCCCTGGCGAGGGCCTCTGCACACTGCCCTCCTGCTGTGCTGAAGGACCTGTGCCCTGTGTCTGGTGAGTGTCATGGGGAGGGAGAGGGCTTCTGCTGAGGGAGCTCAGCCCAGAACAGGGGCATCTGGCAGGGCCTGAGGTTAGGGATTGTAGCTGGCAAGAACAGAATGAGAGCCCAAGACCTGCAGGTTGGAGAGAATGGTGGAGGAGAACAGAGTAAGTGGGGAGATTTATGTGGCTGTATGCTGGAGGCTGAGAGAAACCAAATTGTTTTCAGTTGCTGGGAATATTTCTCTGGTTTTAGGGAACACAAACACTGATGGATAGGTTACAATGCAGTAGGCTGTTTGGTAGGAACAAAATTTTGGAAATACAACCACACCCAGCTGTAGAAATCAGGTACTGAGGATGTTGGTCTTTATGGAAGAGAGATTAAGATACACCTGTGATCTGCTTCGATTCTCCAAGAGACCCATGATGGGATGGGGACAAACTGGCGGGGAGCTCCATGGCTGCTGGGGACTATCTGGGGAGTTGAGGACTGTAAAAAACAGAGCATGGGTGGGCGTCAGGGAAGCTGGCAGGGCTGTGAGTGATATCAATGAACAGCACTGAGCCAAGGACTTCAATGTTTTGGTTCCATACCATTCCGATTTTGGGGCAAATTGATCCCAGGGTTTTTCATAGTTACAATTTACTTCACAGTCTACAAAAGCAAAATGTTAACAGAAATTCTTTCTCCAAGAGAGAATTTGTTTGATTTTTCCTTAAAGAGATTTTCAGCTTACAATGGTCCCTGCATTGGACATTTTCAAGTCTCTTGGTGATGTGTTGTTGCAGGGCACTCCAGTGTGAACTGGGCCGCCTGTCTATGGGGCCTCACCGGAGCTCACAATTCTGTTGTACTGCAGGCACACACAAAAGGGTCAAGAATGGGTTGATTTATAAAAGGGGGAAAGAAAAGGAAACAACCGAGGGAAAGAGAGAGGGATACAAAGTAAATGGAATACCTTACCTGCTCCCTGACGTGGAGCTCTGGTAACAAACTAACTGAAAGCCCCAGCCTGTGGTCCTGAGAGCGTTGTCCAGAGTGAGAGAGAGCCCGACCTAGAAAATGGCACCTTATTTATCCCCCAAAGTCCCAGAATTCCTGCTAGCTCCGCCCTTGGGTCCTCGCAGTTCTCTCCCTAGTACTGCTGGGAGTTGTTTTCTGATCACTGGAGAGGGGGAGGAATCCAGAAAGCTGGAGTAGGGTTGGAGTCCACAAGACTCTGCAGAGTTCCTTTAGGACATCCTTCCCCTTAACGGTAGGAGCAACATTGCTTGGAACTGATTTGCATTTTGGTCTTTTCTCTGGCACTTTGGGAGTGGAAATGAGCATAAACTTTCTTTACATATTTGGATACAGCTTAACTTCCAAATGAAGGTTAAAATGAGGCCTGAAAGAAAGCTCAGCATAGTAAAAGCTCATAATGGAGAATGATAAGAAACCAGAAATGAATTTTCTGTCTGATCTCAAAACTTTCAAAATAAAGGGGCTAGAAATGTAACTGAAGGACAGGAAAGGCAGGGACCAGTGTCTGCTGGGACTCACTCTGGTTGTCTCTCCTCAGCTCCTGAAACCCACCCGCCAGCATGTCCTGCCAGCAGAGCCAGCAACAGTGCCAGCCGCCTCCCAAGTGCACCCCCAAATGCCCCCCCAAGTGCCAGACCCCTAAGTGTCCCCCTAAGTGCCCCCCTAAGTGTCCCCCTAAGGCCCCCCCAGCGTCTTCCTGCTGCAGCTCTGGGGGTGGGGGCTGCTGCAGCTCTGGGGGAGGGGGCTGCTGCAGCTCTGGGGGAGGGGGCTGCTGCAGCTCTGGGGGAGGGGGCTGCTGCCTGAGCCACAAGCCCCACAGGCTGCACCGCCGCAGACACCAGAGCTCTGACAAGTGCAGCCAGCCCTCAGGGGGCTCCGGCTGCTGCGGAGGGGGCTCCAGCTGCTGCGGAGGGGGCTCCAGCTCCGGCTCAGGCTGCTGTGGAGGGGGGAGCAGCCAGTCCTCTGGAGGCTGCTGCTGAAGTGGGCCTGAGCCAACAGGAGCAGACTTTGAAGCATGAAAGGGGCCTGGGCCTGCCTGTGTTGCTGAGACGTTTGAGTGAAAACTTCCAACTTGGTCCTGGAATACAGAAACCTATGTCATCTCCTAAAATCTCCTCTTCTGACCCCTAACCCTGTCTCGCCGTCTGCTTAGGGACCCCAGATAGTAGTTCTATGCCACTGTCCAGATGATTTCCTTGGTGGCTCCCATCTGAAGTCAAACAATAAAACAAATACTTGTTCACTTCTTGTCCTGGGCTGCTTTTCCTCACTTGTGAATGTGTTGGGAAAGAAGAAGTCAGTTCTCAATGCTCCTTCTCTTGTCTTCTGGGCCCTGAAACAGCATTGCTTGCTTTCAAGCACTCCGTAGTCTACATCCACACAGGTCACTGAACTCCTTGTCCTGAAACAAGTCCCTCAGTTGGCCAAGGTCAGGGAACAGAACTTATGATAATACTTTAGCCGACAGAATTGTATGTAGATATTGCTTCCTTGGCGTTGCGGAACTGAAAAGAGAAATAGGGACTTATAGGGGATTGTGGAGGTAGTAACTTCAAAACTACCACTCCTATAAGTGAGGGAGGAAGAAAGGGAGGTGCTAGAATTATTAACACTCATCAACTTGAAGCAGGGGTCCCATGAAACTGATACTCAGGCTTCTGCGGAGAGGATCTTCTCCCTGGTGCAGGTCCCTGACCTAGAAAGAGATACCCAAGCAGCTGGGCTTCTGAGAGATAGGTGCCAGCTGGTGAAGATTTGCAATCTGTAAGGGGACACCCCAATACTGACTCTCTCAGAAGCACTGCACACTGGAACACACTGTTGTGACTATGTTTTACAAACTGCCACTGTTGGGGTGAGCAAGTAAGTTGGGGTGACCTGGAGAAATATAGCAAGCAAATGGGTCCCCTGGAGGGCGTGGCTCTTGTCCCACTCTCAGTTTTTGGTCTCCTGGCACCCAATTCTGTTTCTCTAGCGCCCCCTGTTGGCAAACTTATAGGACTGACTTACAGGTCTTGACTGGTTAGAGCTGGTAAAGGAGAAATGAGGTTTGTGGGGCCCCAGCCTTAACATCATACAGCCAGATATTAAGGATGTCCTTGAATCCAGGGATATAACAGGAGAAGAGGCACACTGAAGCCTCAGAGGACACAGGATTTATTTGATGCTTTAATTGTGTTTGTCCCAGTGTAAGAATTTTTCTTTCTTTGCACCATAAGTTTTTTTTTTTTTTAAGATTTATTTATTTATTCATACAGAACTGGGGTACAAGCCAGAGGCTCAGGAGTGGCCATAGAGAGAGTGGGGAACAGAACAGGCAGATAGACACTACTGAGGGAAGCAGCTGGCTGGTCAGGAGAGGTCTGCCGCGCCATGTGGTCACTTCAGGGGCAGGCGGGAATCAAACTCATGCGGAAATGGCTTTAGCCTCTCAGTGCTGTGCTCAACCCGCTGCGCACAACCAGGGAGGGCCACACCATAAGTTTTTTGTGCAAATATTCAGGTATTTAGAACGTTTTTTTTTTACTTTGATAACAGAATCTCTATTTATCAAGGAAATGGATGACTTAATTTATTTATCAGGCAAGTCTCCCATTTTTTCCTCCCAAAGAATTTCACCTTGCTCTCCCTTCAGGCAAAATTAGAAAAGGACCTCATATAACTTACATTAGATAAATGCACACTGCTATATTACAAGTAAACCTGCAAGCTCATTCTTTAAATGGACCTCAAAGTTTTTATTGTCATCCAGTTAACACTACAAATGAAAACATCTTTATCAAGACCATGGTCCATGTAGTGATCAGTATGTCTTTAACTATTCATTGAAACATTGTTTTCTAAATATCAGTGTCTGCAGCATTTATGCCACTATATTAAAATAGAAAGATGATTGCTTTATCTATGTATATTGCCCCATGCAAACCATCCTTATGAGTAGTTAAGCATCAAAAGAACTTGGACATGCAGTTAGTGATATAGAGCCTTTAGCCAACAATCTTTTCTACATTGAGAGGATATGTGGATGTTAGCCTGGGCCAAATTACTGCTATTTTTAAAATAAAGTGGCACAATGATATGGATTCTATCTTCTCTCAAGTGAGCAGCTCTCTCCATGTATTTACTCTCAGTCTAGCAAACTCCGTGTGAATTAGTCAGGGACTTCCCTGATAAATAAATTAAGTCACCTACTTCCTTGATAAATAGAGATTCTATTATCAAAGTAGAAAAAGTCAATTGTTGTAAATATCTGAATATTTGCACAAAAACTTACGGTGCGAAGAAAAAAGTCTTACACTGGGACAAATATAATTAAAGGAGCAAATAAAATAAATAACCCAGGCCCTCCCTAGTGACGCAACTTGTTAAAGCACAGCACTAAGAAGCTAAAGCCACTTCAGCATGAGTTCAATCCCCCCCCCCACCCCCGGAGGTGACTCACATGGTGTGGCAGACCTCTCTTGACCTATCTGCTGCTCCCTTCATCATTCGGCCTGTTCTGCTCCCCACTCTGTCTTTGGTGAATCCTCTCACTGCCCCTGAATCTCTGGCCTAAACCCCAGTTCTGTATGCATAAATAAATCTTTAAAAATAAATAAATAAAATAAATAGCCCAGAAAAAAGTCTCTCACATTTTCTGTGAAAGAATTTATAAGACATTGATGAGGCACATAGGTCAGTGAGGAAAAAAAGTGGCTTATTCAATACCTAGATCTGGGAAGAAAACATATCACATATTATTATAAAATGAGAGTCATATGAATTAGTTTGCTAAATTTTATTTACTTATATTTTTAAAGACAGTTATTTATGTGTAGAAGAATTGGGGTATAGGCCAGAGGTACAGGGGATGAGAGGATTCACCAGAGACAGAGTGGGAGCAGAACAGGCAGAGAGACTGAAATACAGTGCTAAGAGGAGCAGGGGGCAAGATAGGAGAGTCCTGATGAGCCACTCAGCTCCTTGGCTTGGGGTTGAACTAAGGCCTTAGCAGTGAAAGGCTGAGACTCCCCCTGTGCCCCCAGAGAATTCTTAGATTGCTAAATTTTAAATCAAATCACAAATTTGTACATATAATAAAAAATAGAGAACAAATGTTAAATGAAAATTTTAATATAGCTGATCTTATCTAAATAAAATTTTCAGCATAGCCAAATTATATAAGCAAAACTAATAGAAAGTAAACACACCAGATGTAAAACACGCAATTAATATTTATTTATTTATCTATTTATTTATTTATTTACTACATACACACATACACACACATTTACATCAGTGATCATTTGTATACAATGTATGATCGTATGCTTTCTCCTTTTTTCTCCATAAAATCTCCACCACCAATTCACCTTTGCACCATCATCATTGACCCTTGTGCTCTTCTGTCCCCTATATTGATTCCTTGCCCCCATCTGATTTATAGATGCCTGCTAATTTTGTATTTACTTATTTATTTATTGTTACTTTTTTTTTTCTGATCCCTTATTTGGTTCCCTTATATTCCTCCTATAAGTAAAACCATCCAATATTTTTCTTCTTCTTTCTGGCTTATTTCATTGAGCAGAACCCCTCGCACCTCCATTCATATTGCTGTGAATGGCATGAATTCATCATTTTTGATTGCTAAATAGTATTCCATTGTGTATATGTACCACATCTTCTTATCCAGTCATTTATTTTTGGGCATTTAAGTTGTTTCCATATCTTACCTATTATAAATAGTGCTGCAAAAACCATAGAGGTACAAGTATGCTTTTGAATCAGTGTTTCTGTGTCCTTTGGTTAGATTCCTTTGGGTAGCAGTGGAATTGCTGGGTCATATGGCATCTCCATTTTTAGTAGTTTGAGGAACCTCCATACAGTTTTCCATAGTGACTGGACCAGTTTGCATTCCCACTAACAGTGTAGGAGAATTTTTTTTTCCCACATGGTCACCAACATTTATTATAGCATTTTTTTTTTTTAATATGTGCCATTCTCTCTGGTGTAATGTCATATCTCATTGTGGTTTTGATTTGCATTTACCTGGTTATAAGTGATGTTGATCATTTTTTCATATACCTGTTGGCTATTTACCTTTCCTCTTTCGAGAAGTGTCTTCTGACCATTTTTGACTGTATTTTTAACTTTGTTTTTGATGAGTCGTGATCATTTGTAGATCTTTGTTATCATTCCTTTGTGACTTTAATGGAGTGCGAATTTTTTTCCTCAATTAGTAGAATATCTTTTTGTTTTGGATAGTGTCTCTTTTGCTGCACAGAAGTTTTTAGTTTGATGTAATCCCAGCTGTTGATCTTTCCTTCACTTTCTTTGCTTTGGGGGATGTGTCTTTAAATGTTACTGAGATGTATATCATGTACTTGTTTACCTATATTTTCTTCTATATATTTTATTGTTTAAGGTCTTATGTTCAGTCCTTTCACCCACTTTGAGTTGGTTTTTGTGCATTGTGTGAGGTAGTAGTCTAACTTCATTCTCATGCATGTAGTAGTCCAGCTTTTTCAGCATCATTCACCATATAGCCTATCTTTATTCCATTTCATATTGTCTGCTCCTTTGTCAAAGATTAATTGCCCATAAATATGTGGATTTATTTCTAGATTTTCTATTCAATTCCATTGGTCTGTGTGTCTGTTTTTGTTCTGTACCATAGTGTTTTAGTTATTATGACTTTGTAGTATGGTTTGAAGTCTGGGAGTGTGATACCTCCATTCTCCTTCTTTTTAGTCAGGAGAGCCTTGGAGATCTAGGTATTCTGTGGTTCCATGTGAATTTCATCAATATTTTTTCTATTTCTTTGGAAAATGTCATTGAAATTTTTATTGGAATAGCACTAAGTATGCAAATTGCTTTCGGTAGGATGACCATTTGATGTCAATTCTTCCAATCCATGAGCCATCCAAGATATGTCTTTCAATTTCTTTGGGTATACCTCTTTCTTTTAATAATGTTTTATAATTTTCTTTGTATAGGTCCTTCACCTCTTTTGTTAAGTTTTTCCCCAAATATTTGATTTTTTTCTTTCAATTATAAATGGGATGAGTTTCTTAATTTTTAATTGTTTGTATATTGCAAGACTACTAATTTTGTATGTCAGTTTTGTATTCTGCTATTTTACTAAACTGGCCTATAATTTTGAATAATTTTTTTTATGTGTGGAATCTTTAAGGTTTTCTATGTATATGATCATATTATCTGTAAATAGTGGTGATTTTACTTCTTCTTTCGCTATATGGATATATTGTATGTCTTTCTCTTGTCTTATTGTTCTGACTAGGATGTGCAGTGTCATATTGAAAAGCAGTGGAAGGAGTGAACATCCTTATTTTGTTCCAGATCTTAAGGGAAAGGCTTTCAGATTTCCACCATATTTCCACCATTGAAGATGTTGGCTGTCAGTTTGTCATATATGGTATTTATTATGTTATGTTCCTCATCTGAGAATTTCAAGGGCTTTCATAATAAATGGATATTAAACTTTGTCAAATGCTTTCTCAGCATCTCTGTGTATGATCAAATGGTTTTTATTTTTCTTTTAGTTGATGTGCTGGATTTCATTAATTGATCTTCAATGTTGAACCATCCTGTGTTCCTAGAATAAATCCCACCTGGTCAGGTTGCATTATCTTTTTGATACATTGTTGGATTCTGCTGGCTAAGATTTTGAGAATTTTTGTATCAGTGTTCATTAGATAGATTAGCCTATAGTTTTCTTTATTTGTGATGTACTTGCTTGGTTTTGGTATTAGTGTAAAGTTGGCTTCATAAAACATATTTGATAGTATTCTTTCCTTCTCAATTTTTTGAAAGGTTTGTGTAAGATAGGCACTAGCTCATTTCTGAAGGTTTGATAGAATTCATTTGTGAAACCATATGATACTGGGCTTTATTTGGGGGTAGGGTTTTGATTACAATTTCTATTTAACTGCTTGTAAGTGGTCTGTCTAGGTGTTTTATTTCTTATTTATCTAGACTTGGATGATTATATAGTTCTAGGAATTTGTTGAGCTTTTAAAAATTTATTTCATACATTTCTGCTTTGATTTTTATTATTTCCTTTCTTCTATTGTTTTTTGGGTTTGTTGTTCTTTTTCAAGTTTGTTAGATTAGGTTATTTCTTTGGGTTCTCTCTTTTTCTTGATGTGAGCTGGTATTGCTATTTACTTTCCTTTTATTACTGCTTTTGCTGTACCCCAAACATTCTGAAAAGCTGTGTCTTCATTGTCATTTGCCTCAAGGTATTTTATATTTCTTCTTTGATATCCTCATTCATCCAGTAGTCTTACAGTACTGTGAATTTAAAATCTCCATGAAGTAGGAGGCTCCTTGCTTTCTTTTCATGGTTTATTTATAGTTTGATGCCTTTATAATTGGAGAGGATAGTTGGTATGATTTGGATCTTAATGTATCTGTTGATGTTTTTCTTGAGACACAATATGTGATTGATCCTGGAAAATGAAAATCTAGAGAAAAGTAAGACAAACCTGCACTCTTCCCAGGATATTGAGGACTACTAGACTTGGGTTGGAAGATTCCTGAAGATCCCACCTGGGTGCATGCCTGGGCATGCTTCACTCTTCTGTTGTGGTAGATGTTGTGCTGAGCTGTGATTTGCTCCTGCAACCCCTGCTTTTCCAGCCCAGCTATGTAGGATGGGATCCAATGTCTCAGCCTGTGGTAGTCAAGAGTCTCATGTGGAGCATTGCACCTCCAGACACATGCTGAGACCAAGTTCACTGGGAGGTGCTGCAGGTTGGATGGGATGTACTTCTCTGTTGAACAGGTAGGACCCTCTAGATGTGTCTCAGACAAGAGACACATTCTTGAAAGAGAATAAGGAGTGAAAGAAGAGATTAGAGGATGATAAGGAGATACAGAAAGAATGAAAGAGGAGAAAGAAAGAGGCAAGATGGGGGAAGAGGTAAGAGGAGAAGAAAGAGGAGGGAATGTAACAGAAAATAGTAATAATGATGTTAAAGGGGAGAAAGAAGAAAGCTAGAAAGCAGGAATAGGAAAGAAGGGAAGGAATAACAGAAAACCAACTGAGTAATATACAAACAAACATACAAACAGGTGGGGGGAGAATTGCTTTTCAGGACTCAGATGGCTCCCAATGAGCTTGTTGTTGCTGTTTTAGTCTGGTCTGCTGGGGGGCGCTGCAGGGCTGAGTAGGATAGTCTTCCCAGGACCCTCAATCTTTCCTGTGGTATACTGAGAGAAGATAAATAACCAGCACAGATAGTGAGGGCTGAACTGTGAGGTGTCCAAAAGTTTCTGATGATCTCCACTGCAGCTGTGGGTATGGAAGGATCATTTCCGGGCTGGTGAGGTAGCTGGGCAAGTGTGGGGGCTCCTGGGGCCTCTTTTCACCTAAGGGCTTAGCTCAATGACTCTCCATCTGACACCCTTCTGGTAGGTGCGACTGGTTAAATGGTATGTCCTTCCTGGAGGTGGTGACCTCACCTACAAGGGACTATATGCTTCCTAGTTTCAGGTGTAGGTGGTAGGTGGTTTTGTTCTGATCACTAGGTGGCACCAGAAATGGCTCCTAGAAAAATTTCAGTACTGTGCTTGGTCTTGCTGATCTCCAGGGAAAGAAAAGGGGGAAGGGAGGGAAGTGCACACAAAGGAGCTTGCTCCGGGGCTAGGTACCTGCGCAGGCCCCATTTGCCTACCTGTCACTGTCTGAACCTCTCAGCTGTCTCAGCATGGACTGGCTGTTGGGGCCTCCAAGCTTTTCCTCCCTTCCTTCTTCACTGAGTAGGCTGGGCTTTGTGGGTGGGGGAAGGGAGAAAGATTCCAGATGGATGATTTTCTCTCCGCCCTTGCCCTCCCCCTGCTATTCCAACTTTCCTCTGCATCTGGATGAATCTTGACAACCTTGTTGCCAAGTTTGTCCAACTCATCTGGGTCCTGCCAGGAACTCGGTTATTTCTCCCCATCAGTTGTTTTTATGGGAGAACTTAATCCTAGCATCCTTAAATTAACATTTATTAAGCACCTAATATAGACCAGACTTCTTTTGGCAGCTGAGATACACTTAAAAAATAATGGAAAAAATAATGGAATAATCCCACCATCATAGATCTGACTTTTAAAAAAGATTTATTTATTTATGCATACAAGAACTGGGGTGTAGGCCGAGATAGGGGTACTGAGCAGATTGACCAGTGACAGAATGGAAAGCAGAACAGGCAGAGCCCTTGAAATTCACTGCTGAGGGGGGCAGTGGGCAAGACAGGAGAGGTCTGCTGGGCCATGAGGGTCAGCTCCCTGACAAGGGATTGAACTCATATTGCAATGGCTGGTGGTAGCTTGATAGCACTGTGTCTTTAAGACCTATACCATCAGGGAGGCGCATAGATTTGATTTATTGAAATATTTTCAATAAAATTTTAACAAAAACATCAGAATTCTCATAGTAAAATATGTAGTCAATCTTCATTTATAAAATTTGCATATTAAATTTTAAAATCAGAATTCACTTCTTTTTGACATTTTGGAGATAATAGTGGTTTACAACACTGTGTATGATTTAGAGATATGGGATAACACCCTACAATTATGTTACCATACCACTCCCACCACCCTATTCTCTTTTTGTCCCTCCCCTCTTTGATAGCCTCAATCCTAAGGCTTGTTATTGCTTTGGTTTTATCTGACCCTTTGTTTCTCCACATTACAATATAAATTGTATATCACCCAGTGTTTTTCCTCTTGAACATTTTCACTTAGCATACACTATTCTAGCTACCCATGTTGTAGCAAAAGTCAAGAGTTTATCTTTTTGATAGCTGAGTAGTATCCCATTGTGTATCAGACATATATATGTGTTATCAGATATGTATATTATATGTATCAGACGTGTGTGTGTGTGAGAGAGATCTTTTTAATTCACTTATCTCCTTTGGGCATTTAGGTTGCTTCCATATTAATTGGCTATTGTAAATAGTGCTGTAGTGAACACAAGAGTGTTCAAAGTAGTGGTTTTGCATTCTTCAAGTAGATACTTAAGAGTGAAACTCTACTTCTGAGTCAGAACTCTACTTCTGGTAATGTCAGAATTTAAGTGAAATTAATATCAAATTTAATTTTAAATTGAATTATTAATGAATTAATTGAATTAATTACATTACATTAATGTTTTAATGTAATGTAAATAATTTTAAATTATAATATTTTAACTTAATTTGAAGTTTTGATATTTAGATGGTACATATTTCCTTAATAAATAATTTCTAACCTATCACACAAACTAAAAGATAAAAAATTTATACATTTACATTTTAATGTCAACTTCTTTGCCCCTTCCAGGGGTAATAAAAATTATGAGTTTGAGGTTAAGTATTTCTATGCATTTCTTTATATGACTATCATGTTGTAGGTTTCCTTAAACTATGATGTATTTTTCACATATTTTCAGCTCGATGCACTCTTACACAAACTTGCTTTCATATTATAGAGATATGATTTTCATGTTAAGGTAGTCATGTTAATCAGTGTAGTTTATTTAATTCATTTTTACTGCTGTATTGTATTCTATCTTATAGCCACCCTATTATTTTTTTTAAAGATTTATTTATTCATACAGAACTAAGGTACAGACCAGAGGTACAAGGGTGGTGAGGGAATCTACTAGAGACAGAGTAGGGAGCAGAATAGGCAGACTGACGAAGTACACTGCCAAGGGGAGCAGCAGGTGGGTCAGGAGAGGTCTGCCACACTATGTGGATCACCTCCGGGGCCAGGGATAGAACTCGCACTGAAGTAGCCACAGCCAGCTTACAGTGCTGCATCCTAACCCTTTGCGCTACCAGGAAGGGCCGAGCCACCCTACTATTACTGTTGATTTGTAAGAGTTATTTCTCTATGTTCTGGACAAATGTATTATAATTCCCCCAAATGATTGATTTTCCTATGTTATTTATGGTGTTAATTGTTGTGTAGATCTCAACTTCTAATGTAAAAACACATCAATTTTTAAAAGGAGGAGAACAAACTAAGAGTTGTTAACGTACAGGGTTCTGTCTCTGGAAGAGGGTGTAGGGTACTGATAGCAGTGAATTTCAATTTTAGTTTCTTCCGTTCTCTGGGTTTACGACAGGCTATATGGGATGGAAGATTTTGCTGAGTAGATTACTTCAAAAAATATGTCCCATGTCACTAAACATTTTTTTCTATTGCAATCATGCCAAATTAATAAAAAATCTAAATATGCATGAGCCTTAAGAAAGAGTTCACATGCTATTGCAACCAGGCTCGTGACTTTCTACCCACACCCAAGTCAGATTCATCAATGGCTGGGAGCTGCCCTGGCTGGAGGCAGAGGATGACCCTTTGGCAGCTAGCCCTAGCATCCCAGGAATCAGTGAGCTGTGCTTCTGAGTTGCGCTGCCAGTGTGAGCCCTGGAATCAGCATCTTGACTTCTCCTTCCACAGCTAAGCCCTTTGGAGCAACCTGAGAACAGACATCATCCTTGAGCAATAAAGAGGCAGCTCTCTGTAGGATGAGATGGCCAGCACTTGTCACTGCATGAGCCTCAGTGTCAACTTCTTATGTGGTTTCCTTAAGTCACATAACAAAGCTATTTGCCAGTGTTCAGGTGATGTGAAATGCTCTTGACATGATTGTCCGCACCCCTCCACCCTGGTTATTGATGGGGGTAAGGCATCATGTTCAGGCTGTGCTTACAAGATGTTCAGTCTCATATCAGACATAAATGACATGAAACAAAACAAAGACAACGTGCAGTGTCACCTGCTTAAATTAAAGTAGACAACTCAATTTAAGGGAAGGATTTCTTCACTTCAAACATCAAGGAAAATCCTATAGAAACAGCAGAGAAGGTATTAAATGCCAGTGGGAGGAGTTTAGACTTATTATGACTCAAGTCATTCAATGTTAGTGCAACTACATAAATTATCACACAAACTGTACACATTTGAGGTTGAAAGAAGATTTATGGTGATTTGTGCTAAGGCCAAATGTACAGCCCAAAACTGTCTCAGATCAGCTCCAGTGCAAGGCACCCGGTAAAAGGCAAGAAGCAATTATTTCCAAAGAATTCTCAGAAAAATCAGAAAGATGAGAGGCAGAGAAAGAGTAAACAAAATACCTACACAGACACACACAGACAAAAAGCCATTCTAAAGGATATTTGTATTTTAGAATGTGTATGTTTTTGTAAACATACATTTAATTAGTCTTTGTTATTTTCACACTTTCATATATACAAAACATTTATAATGACACTTAGATGTCAACTGACTTCAGTCTGCTCCTCATATTATTAATTTAGTATGTTGTAAATTTTGAGGAACTGTGTATTCTTCCCCATTTTTACTGATAATGACCGGAAGTCAAGGATTTTTCTCCACATGCTGCTAGCTGTACTGTGTTTATATTAATTAGTTTTATATTAATTAGTTTGCTTTTGGACATTTCACCATAGTGTTGAATACCAATTTGAACCAGATGTGACTGCCTGTCCTTGCCTCCGACTGAAAGGGTAGGACTTGAAAAGTTTTCTAGCAAAGATGACAGTAATACAAACCTAGGGGCAGTTTGCTGCAGGGGACTTAAAGAACCCTTAAAGGTTCCCCACCTTGGGGTTCCCTCGCCCTGGGACCTGGGGTTGGCATGAGGACACCTTTGCCTCTACATGGGCCTGGCTTTGTTGCTCCATTTACACAGAGCGATGCATTGCTCGTCTGCTCATCCATATAAACCCTTTCCTGGCTCTCCATTCACTTCCAAACACAGGGAGACACTTAGCAGGACCACAAACACTTAAAAATAAAAAAAAAAAAAAGCCCAAGTTTACCTTCCTAAGAAGGAGGCAATGATTCAATGATAGGTGTTGTTCATGTTTTATGAATATACAGGTGTCAAAACACGTGTGTACCTGCCATGTTACTGGTCTGTCACCAGGCTCTTTCTTCATACGAACTATGCAATATTCCTGTGAGTTAGCTGACTTATGATCTGAACTTTATACTTGAGGCCACAAAGATAAAAGTGAGTCAAGTTAAGATTTCCCTGAGTCACAGAACCAGGGCTGTCTTCATCTATAGAGTTCCAGCTCTGAGCAGCAATGGCTACAGCTGCTTTATTCAATAAGAGCCAAAGAGTAAGTATTTAGGCTTTGGAAGACACAGGTTCTCTGCCACTTTCTCAACTCAGCCGCTGTATATGAAAACAGCCATGGACAGGAACTAAAGGACTGAACCTGGCTGGGTTCCTAATTAAACTTTATGAAGAATGAAATTTGAATTTAATATCATTTTGATGTGCCCTGAGTGGTTCTTCATTTGAGCCGTCCTTTTAAACATCTAACGCATAAAGCCACCCTGAGCTTGCCAGCTGTACAAAACAGGCAAAAGGCAGACTTAGGCTGCAGGCCTCATTGACTCAAGAGTCAATGAGTTTATGCCAGCTGGAAAAGAAACCATGAATAGAGAGCCACGAACCCAAAGCAGGAGCTAGAGGATTTCAGGTCTGAGAGTTGCATAAACTAAATCATCCCAACACCACTCTTTGCTTTTCCACAGTCCTGCTTCAGGCTGAGAATCGTTGCTTTGAGCCCCATGGAAGGAGGCAGGGAGGAGCTGCCAGTCATGCCCTGTCACAGGTCCCAGCTGGGTGTGGAGTGAGGCGGGCTCTCATGCCCAGGCCCTGTCTCACAGGCAGGGGCAGGGCCCAGGGCCAGGATAAAAGGGCCCTGGCCAGAGCTTCTGCACACTGCCCTCCTGCCGTGCTGAAGGACCTGTGCCCTGAGCCTGGTGAGTGTCCTGGGGACAGAGCAGGGCGTCTGCTGAGGGAGCTCAGCCCAGAGCAGGGCAGCTGGCAGGGCTGGGTGGGAGGACAGTGTGTCAGAGGAGGAGGCCAGGAGCCTGAGGGCCGGTGCAGGGAGGGTCTGGGGCCAACTGGGGACACAGGCTGAAGAGGTTGATAGTACCATTTTTGGACTTGGAGGCAATGAGCTGGTCAGCAATGGGCGGGGCACTGAAGCTCTGCCCCACTGATAGCTGGGGCAGCTCACCTTGGAGCTTGGGCAGAGGACCACAGGCTCACATGGGCTTAGTGTTCCCCTGGCCACAGGTTGACAAAGTTCCATGTTGACAGCATAGAGCAGCCTGAGAACCACCTCATGCTCCATGTGCTGAGCAGCTGGGAGTGGAGATGTAGTCTGTTTCAGGTCATAGTTTGGGGCTACAGATTTCAAGTGCCAAGTCAGCAGGATTTGAGAGGTTACTAGTCTCTCCTCAAAAAAAGGGAGCCTCTGAGGTTATAATCTGCAGGAGATTATGTGTGGTTACCTTCCCTTTCAGTTTGTCCTTAGAATACATTAAATGGACTATACATTGGACAACTGCAGTGGCAAGGCAAAGGTTCCATGTCCACTTACAAGACATTAAAGTTTTGGATATATTTTATAATATCATTTGGCCATCCTTCACTATTATATGTAATAGATTAAGATTTTAGTCTAATTTACAAGGATATGCTGAGGTGCCAAAAAATATGCAAGAGTATGGTACTAAAATAGCAAAAAAAGTAGAGATAATGCTTCTTGGCTTATAAGTGTGGCTATGAGGGTGTGAGTGTGCTGGGTCTCACTCCCTGTCTGTCTCCCCTCAGCTCCCTGAAACCCACCCGCCAGCATGTCCTGCCAGCAGAGCCAGCAGCAGTGCCAGCCGCCTCCCAAGTGCCCCCCCAAGTGCCCCCCCAAGTGCCAGACCCCTAAATGCCCCCCCAAGTGCCCCCCCAAGTGCCAGACCCCTAAATGCCCCCCAAAGTGCCCCCCTAAGTGTCCCCCTAAGGCCCCCCCAGCGTCTTCCTGCTGCAGCTCTGGGGGAGGGGGCTGCTGCAGCTCTGGGGGAGGGGGCTGCTGCCTGAGCCACAAGCCCCACAGGCTGCACCGCCGCAGACACCAGAGCTCTGACAAGTGCAGCCAGCCCTCAGGGGGCTCCAGCTGCTGCGGAGGGGGCTCCAGCTCCAGCTCTGGCTGCTGTGGAGGGGGGAGCAGCCAGTCCTCTGGAGGCTGCTGCTGAAGCGGACCTGAGCCAACAAGAGGGACCTGAGCCAACAAGAGACTTGGAGTCAGCAGATGGTCGGATGCTCCCTGCTGTTCCTGCCTCTGCCCATGGTGCTGATTTCTGGGCTGAAGCAGAAGTCTGAGGCTGAGGCTCCCTATGCCCTGCTGTCTAGGAGCCCAAACTCTTTCATACACAGTCACTGTCTCCTCTAGGTGCCCAAATTGTGACAGCTCTGGGCTCCAAAGCTGTGTCCCTCTACTGGTATACTTTTCCAATTCTAACCTATGTGAACAATAAAACTAGAAATGGAACTTCATCCTGCCTTGACTCTTTGTATTTCCTTTATCTCTTTCCCACTGTATACTCTGCTCCTGCTTCCCCATTAGTCAGTATCTTCAGAAGCATAATCATTGTAATGTGGAAAATTTCAGTGAACTCTGAGTTGTGACATTATAATAATGGGACAAGAGGGACTGATATGCATTGTCTCAGAAAGGAGACGATTCTGCACAAAGCATGGAACTAGGTTGGAAACTTGCTTACACGGACAACCCTTATACATGTGAACAGAAAACAAGCATTGGGGGAGTTACCTGGGTACTAAAAGGCACTCATAGAAGTTGGTGCTGCCTTGATCCACGTGAAGCTTCCTTCTAGAGCAGGGTAAGGACCCTGTGGGGGCTTTGGGGAGCTGGGAAACATGCCCCTATACCTGAGGCGAGAATAACAACACGGAGCTCTCTAGATCTCTGTGTCTGTGTTTTACATCTACCTCTGTTGTTCGTCTCTGCCTCCATCGCTAGGTGTATATCGGAGACCCACATAATCTAAGGTACACACGCAGGCGCACACATGTGCCATTAAGTCAGAGGGCCACTGCCCTGAGACCTAAGTGACAGGCAGGATCGACTCAACCATGAGTCAACCATTCCAGAGTCTGGTCATTTACTTTGGGCTCTTCTGGAGGGAAGGTTTTCTTCTCCTCATTACCCATAGCTCCAAGTTGGCTTCAGCTAATTAAATTTTGGGTGCACGTTCACAGCATTGCCCTCCGGGCATGGACGGAGCACCTGCCCTGTATCAACTGGACGATAGACTTCATCTTACCTTCATCCACCCAAGGTCCCTGCTGATATGAGGAGAGCCAGGCGCTCCTGTCCTGTCGGGTCTTCCCACCTCGCAGAGTGGGGGCACTGGCACAAGGCCTCTGCTCAGCTGTCCCAGTGTGCAGGGCGTGTCCTCTTGACCAACAGCCTGAGCACTTGCCCTGCCGATGACCCGAGGCTGCAGTGGTTGCTCGGTTGGAGGCACAGAGTGAGGGCGTCTTCCCACAGAGCTTCACTGAGCTCAGGCAGGCCGGCGGCTCCTGATATTGCTGTAACCCTGGCTCCTCAGATGCCTTCTGGACAGGAACCTCACCAAGGCATCGACCAGGCCCTGCCCACTCCTGTGCATGAGACTGTATGATACCCGCGCTGTGCCAGGAGGGCGGGTCTGCGCAGGGAGGGTAACCGGGTCCCAACCGTCACTAACATGTCTGTTGCTGTCTTTCTGTAATCTCCTACCATCCTCCCTTGGATTCAACTTAACCCAGCCAGGCTGAGCACTCACCCTCCTCTCAACTCTATGCCTTTCATGCAGAGACTCATGCTCTTCCTGTGTAAGATTCTCAAAATCAAGTTCTCATCTTGTGCAAGGCAGTGCAGGCTTCCCTCCAGCTACTCTGCAGGGTTGTTGTCTCATGCAAATGTAAGGAAGACTCACGAGAGAAAGAGAAAGTCCTTTTGAAAATCAGATGTATCTTTCCTGGAAAGTAGCTGTGATTTTAAAGAATTCATCCTTTTATTATGGGTGGTGATATAGTCCCTTTGATTGTGCTCATCAAGTTGCAGGTTCTTTACCAGGCATTTTCCTGCCATGGTTCTGTGACCTTAATGAAACCTTGAGGGTAGCTCCTGTTGATGTTAAAGTTGAGGACACAGAATGAGTAAGATAGGTAATTTCCCTGGGATCCCAGTGATCATCACCGCAGGACCAGGAGTCAGCTCCAGGTGTGGTCTGGGGCATGGAAACACCATGTGCAGACACACGTGCCCACCAGGGACTGCCAGGGTGGCTGGCACAGCGTGGGCATGTGGAGGCTTCGGGAGTCTCAGCTGAAAGCTGAACACCAGGCACACAGGGACGGGAGAGGAAATTCCAAGAAGCAGATATGAGGAAGGGAGAGCAGGTGACACTGATGACGATGGGAATGTGCTGGTCCCTGGAAGGCGGCAGGGAGGAGCTGCCAGTCACTCCTGTCTCACCACCCACATGCAGGCCACAGGGTGAAGTGGGGACTCATGTGCTGGCCTGTGTCACCCACTGGAGTAAGAGCCCAAGGCCAGGATAAAAGTGTCTCCTTACCATTTTTCACCCTATGATGCCAGTGAACCCTCTCCCATCCCACAAATCATAAGCAAGTCACAAGTAAGTCTTGTTCCAGGTCACACAGGGCCATGAAGCACTGGAGGGGCATTATCCTAGTGAAGTTACACAGAGACAGCACTGAACCAAGTCCTGCGGTGGGTGCGGGCCCTCCCTGTCCAGCAGCCCCCCGGGGCAGATGACCCACACGCTGGTCACGCTCC
>NW_004567141.1:2420881-2424757 GCF_000260355.1 Condylura cristata
TGGTGCAAGGCCCACTTTACGCAGCTGAGTGAAAGACTGAGCACGAGCAACGCCTTCCCCAACTGGACACTGTCAGCTCTTCCATGCTGTCACCAGCTTAGGGGTGAGGGAGACACAGTTGAGACCTGCTCGTGATAATACAAACCTATTAAGCCTTTTTTCTCTGTGTTTCAGAGTCACCCAGGTTACTTAGTTATATCTTCTTTTCTCAATTTCTATAAACCCTCTAAGCAACTACAGTGATGAGACAATACTCTTAATTAAATCTTGAAAAGACATCCAATTACTATATTTAATAGCATTCTTTGAGATTATATTTTCTGTGTGGGTTTTGTTGACTACTTATGTATTCATCTCTTATGTTGTAATTATGTTGTGTCTCCTATTCTGAACTGTTGCAGCTAACACTCTGTTATTTATCTATTATTTCATTATTGTATTTTAACTCATTTTTCTAAAATAAAACAACTTTTATGTAAAATGTTCATTTTAAACTTGAATTTACCCACCCCAATAAATGTTGCATGTGTGAATCACCAGAGTTGTTAATGTTAACTTGTGTTACCAATGAAAAGACTTAAACTTCTGCACAAAACCCCGTCAGTGTTGAGAGCCTTTTTAATGCCTTACATAGTGAATTTAAATGATCCCTCTAGTGTTCTCTGTCACACTCCTTGGACTTTGAATTACTTTACTTCTTCCCGTGCCTCTCCCAAGATTGTCCCCTCTGGCAACACCGAGCGGCATGTTTATTACATTGATCATCCTGCACAACTCACCATCTCCCACCATCTGCAGCTGACTCAGCAGCTCAGTCCGTGTTGGAGTCTGGAGGCCGGGTGTGATGATGCCTTTTCGGCTCTGTGGTGTCACATAAAGTAGTTCACTGCCCTGAGATATCCTCTGTGCTTTGTTTATTCCTCCCTTTCTCACCCACCCCAACAACCTTGGCACTCCTAATCATTGGCTCCACAGTGTGGTCTTCTCCAGGTGGTCACAGATGATAGTAATGATCTGGTATACGGTCTTTTCAGATTAGCGTCTATCACTTAGTCATATATATTTATGGTTTCCTCAAGTCTGCTCATGGCTCAGTTGTTATTTCTTTCTAATGTCAATACCATCTATTGCATGGACCTCACACATTCATTCATGCTTTTGCTTTCAGGAGGTCTCAAGATTTTGCACTCACGACCAAATATGCTCTAAACACCTATGAGAGATTTCAATTAGATGGAAGACAGGCATGTGCCAGTTGGGCGGTGCAGCCTCAGATTGCCCACAGACCCTAAGGCTTTCCTGATGGGATGAATGGCACAGGCACAGGCTGAGAGAACTCAGAGTCCACAGGCCCAGATGCACTCAGTTGTTCTGGATGCTCCTGTGATAGCCGCTACCCAGTGCAGGGTGAAGTTAATGATTTAGACTAATGGTAGCTGAGGCTGCCGGAGACTTTCTTGGATTCAGAGAGGAGGAATCAGGTGTGTGCAAATAACTGATTTTCAAAATGATTCAACTTATGTGCATTTGTCAGCTTAAAGCATATAGCTTGATGTTTCAACTCTATCTCTTAGCATGGGAGTAATTCTAAGAATTGGCTCACTCAGTCCCTGGTGATCTGCATATTATTTCCCAACCTGAACTCAACCAGGTCCCAGAGAGCAGAAGATTCATCTCGGGTTCCTGATGTAACCTGATGAATTAGGTCAGGTTGGGGTCATCTGACAGGCATGGCTGTCTCCAGGGCCAGCTTGTTCACACTGAACCCCTGTTTCTTAAAAAGTCACAATTCACATGGCTCACCTATGCACGCTCCAGGAAGGTAGTGATCAAAGGGCTTAGGAAGGGGCAGCAGAAGCACAATCATAGGAAACACTGACACCTGTTCTTAAAAGCTCCTGTCTGGTGCCGGGGGTTTCCCTTAGTCTGCCATTTGCAACCTGTACATGGGGCTCAGACCGCCTCAACCATGCTGATCTCCCTCCCTTATTCTCTCTCACCTATAGAACTGCTGGAAAACCCTGCCGCTCCAGCCCCACAGAGAGCAGTAGATAGGGTCTGGTTCTTCCATTTCTACTATATCCTTTTGCACCTTAGCACTAAACAGCCAGCTCCTCCCAGGCAGGAAGAGTTGTTCAAAGACAGACAGCCAGAAAGACAGACAGACCAACTCTTACTAGGGAAAGAAGCTATGCTCAAGACCCAGGACAGCATCTCTAGTCATTTGTCAAGGTCTGAAGGTCATTATCAGAGAGCACTGTGCTAAGGATTCCTGGGAAGTCATCTTTCTCATTGGGTGTTTTATCTCGCGGCTCCTGAAAATACAACAGCTATTTTTCTAGGAAAAACTGAAAAATGATGAGTTTTAAATATATGTCCGATGCCACGTTGTAGGACCAGTTCTGGGTCTGCTTCAACCCCATGTCCACAGTGCAGGCATCCAGGCATGGGGACACATGGGGGACATTGGCACAGCAGAGTAGACACAGGTGTGTCTGGGGGACTAAGAGTTCAACTCGGCCTCTGGGGTCCAGGGCACCCTGAGGGAAGGAAGAGAGAACATTGCACTGGATAAGAGTGAGATTGAGAAGCTCAAGGCTGCATGTCAAGAAACAGGGGACAGAGGCAGGAGTAACCAGAACCCCTGGCAATGGAGCCATATTCCTGGACAACACTGGACACAGAATCATTCATTGACAGTGGGGAGGCAGAAAGGAAGTGTTGAGGCACAACATTTAAGGAAAGGAGAGCCCTATGGGGAAGTGCCCCCAGATGTTCCCACATAGCCTCGTTAAAAAAAAAGTACTGAACCTGGCTGGGGAGCTGCCCTGAGACCCATGGTGAACAGGGAAGAGTTGCTAGCCAGCACCTGTCAGAACCAGGTGGGTGGAAGGTGAGACAGGGATTCTCATGCCCAGGCCCTGTCTCACAGGCAGGGGCAGGGCCCAAGGCCAGGATAAAAGGGCCCTGGACAGGGCCTCTGAACACTGCCCTCCTGCCGTGCTGAAGGACCTGTGCCCTGAGCCTGGTGAGTGTCCTGGGGATGGAGTGGGGCTTCTGCTGAGGGAGCCCAGCCCAGAGCAGGGCAGCTGGCAGGGCTGGGTGGGAGGACAGTGTGTCAGAATAGGAGGCCAGGAAGCCTGAGGGCCGTGCAGGGAGGGTCTGGGGCCAACTGGGGACACAGGCAGACGAGGTGGACGGCAGCACCTTTGGGCTTAGAGAAAATGATCTGGTCAGCAGTGGGCACTGCTCAGGCAGGGGCACTGAGGCTCCTGCCTGCTGACAGCTTAGGGGCAGCTCACCTTGGAAATTCATCTTGTTCTACCTGTGAAGGAGCAGCCTGGCTTGGACAGGAGACCACAGGCTCACTGGGGCTCATTGTCCCCCTGGTCAAGAATTGAAAGAGTCCCATGTTGACAGCACAGAGCAGCCCTAGAGCCACCTCATGGCCAGTGGGCTGAGGAGCTGGAAGCAGAGACCTGAGGTCTGAAATTAGCTATGAGTATGTGTTTCTCATCCCAGTCAGAAGGAATTAGAGATTTACCAGTGTTTTGCTAAATCACCAGTAACACACAACACTGACGATGGAGAATTAACCACCTCGGAAGCTCTGACAATAGTGAATAGTTACTGTATTTTTTGTTTAAAAAAAAAAAAACAACTCCATTAAGTGACATGTACTCTGGATGCTTCAAGAATCAGAGGACAGCGTGAAAGTCAAATCAATCTCTACTTACAAAACTCGGTTATTGGAATGTTTGTAATATCATTTGGTCTCAGTTTACTACCTGGCATATGAGACGAATATTCCTGATAACTTACAAGGATTTAACAACTGCCAGAGAAATGATTCAAGTGTAAGGAAAATTCTAGAAG
>NW_004567141.1:2425887-2427729 GCF_000260355.1 Condylura cristata
TTTTCTCCTCTGCTGCTGAAAATGATGCCTCAGCGAACAGGCATGTTTTGGGAGCCAAGAGGGAAAAATTTGTATTTTAGTTTTTATATATCTCAGTCTTCATAAAAGAGTCAGAAAAATAATTGAGTCACTACTACAATTTAGATCTGCATTAGTCTTGTTCTTGGCAAAACAGATCCTACAAAATGGAATTTATTCAAAGGAGCAAACAGAAATGTAGAAGTTGCCCAGGCCTAATTTGGGATGTCTCGAGCTGGTAATGATGAAGAACAGTCGCATTATAGACCACCTCAATAAATAGGAACCCTCCCACTCTCCGAGACCACACTAAAGATAACTAGAGAGAAAAGTGCAGAGACCAGAGATTTTACTTTCAGTGAAAATACCCAAGGCAGTCAGGAGAGTGGCGGGAGGGTGGCAGGTGGGACCAGCTCGAGCTTACCAGGCAGAGGATGAGTCTGGCGGGGCATCGATGCAGGAGCGGGACAAGGGCCACAGTTGATGAAAGGTAATTACCGAGCTTACATTGCCTAGCAGAGGCCTCATTTCTGGTAGAAAATATGTAACTATGCGGGGACATGACACAACCCCGGGCCAGGGGTCCACTGAAAGTCGTCAGCGAGAGCAGTGAACATCCGCGCCTGCACAGAGACTGACTGACAGGGACACGGGCCCATGGGGGACTCTACCCTGAGTCCGGTCATAACCAGGGTCAGAGAAAATATTCTTCGCGATGCTTCTATTTTTTAAAAAAATGAGCAGAGAGATGTACTCTCCAAAGTTATCAATGTCATCAAAAAAGAATGACTGGGCCCTCCCTGGCGGCGCAGCGGGTTAAAGCACAGCACTGAGAATCTAAAGCCGCTTCCGCATGAGTTCCATCCCCGCCTGCCCCAGAGGTGACCACATGGCGTGGCAGACCTCTCCTGGCCCGCCTGCTGCTCCACTCAGCAGTGTACTTCGTCGATCTGCCTGTTCTGTTCCCCTTTCTGTCTCTGGTGAATCCTCTCGCCGCCCCTGAGCCTCTGGCCTGTACCCCAGTTTTGTATGCACAAATAAATAATTCTTAAAAAAAAAAAAAAAAGAATGACTGTGAAAATGTTCCAGAAAAAGAATGAAGGAGAGGTAATAGCTAAATTAGCTAAATTCAGATGTTGATCTCAGCCTAGTTCCTGTACTGAGGGGGGATGTTATAAAAGGACATTGCTGGGACGAAAAGTGTGTATTTTGTACATTATATTCCTCCACAATATTGGTCTTTATTTACAAGAGAACTGCAGCCACATTGACCTTGAACCTGACATCAACTTCTGGTTGTCCTCAGGGGTGCAACCCACACTCTGGCCAGGTGGGGGCAGCGCCACGCTCCCCTGAGCACAGCGGCCACTTACTCTGTGTCCCCACCCAACCTGCTGCTGGTCACCCTAACGCGGTACAGCTGGACACGTAGACAGATATGTCACACTGACACCTGGATGCATCAACCCTTCCTCCTACCCTGTAACTATCATGAGCAGACAGCACGGCCAGGAGTTTCCGTGCTTTGTCCCAGAACAACACTGGTCAGAGGGACACAGCTCCAGGGAGTCCTATGCCCGTTGGGACTGCAGCACCACTGCAGCTCGGAGTCCAGCTTGGACAGGGCCAGGGCAGGGGGCGGGGGAGATTCCAGCCTAGTGATGGAGATAAGGCCCAGAGGTCTGTCTGCCATCCAGGGGCCTTACGAGGGGACAGACAGAGTGTAGAGAAGCATCCTGGATCCAGGTGAAGGATACACAGAGCAGCTGGGGCACCCACACATGAGGGCCCACTGTGAGAGCAACAAAGAAGGGGCACAAGAAA
>NW_004567141.1:2433049-2433569 GCF_000260355.1 Condylura cristata
CTTCTGCGGTGGGGGTTCCAGCTGCTGTGGAATGGGGAGCAGCCAGTCCTCTGTAAGCTGCTGCTGAAGTGGACCCTGAGCGAAGAAGACACTCGTAGTCAGCAGTTGGTTGGATCTGCCCTGTGTTCCTGCCACCGCCCATGGTGCTGACTTCTGGGCCTGAGCAGAAGTCCAGATGAGGCTCCCTGTCCTGTTGTCCAGGAGCCCAACACCTCTTCCTAACCCCCTTCACTGTCTCCTTCTTCCATGCCCATATTGGAACACTTCCGGGCCCTCCAGCTGGGCCCCTCTACCATTATCTTCTTGTATCTCCAACCTTATGTGAGCAATAAAACTAGAGATGGAACTTCATCTGGCCTTAACACTTATATTTGTGTTACCTTTTTCCTACTATATACTCTGTTCCTGCTTCCCAGGTATTCAGCATCTTCAGAAACATAAGACAAAGGTGTGTTTTCTAGGGGGTTACTGAGCTCTATTCGTGACATTTATCACATGATACATGAAAATGGTACTAGAG
>NW_004567141.1:2435649-2441433 GCF_000260355.1 Condylura cristata
GACGGTCCACAGGGTGATGGGTGCAGGACGGCTGGGCGTGGCGGGCCCCTGGCCCAGGAAGTGTCTGGTGCAAGGCCCACTTTACGCAGCTGAGTGAAAGACTGAGCACGAGCAACGCCTTCCCCAACTGGACACTGTCAGCTCTTCTACGCTGTTACCAGCTTAGTGGTGGGGGAGACACAGTTGAGACCTGCTCGTGATAATACAAACCTATTAAGCCTTTTTTCTCTGTGCTTCAGAGTCTTCCAAGCAAATCAGTTTGCTTTGTTTTTCTTTTCTCAATTTCTATAAACTCTGTAATCATTTATATATGATGAAGCAATGCAGTTAAATTCTAGAAAAGATACTCAGTTCTATTAAATAGCATGCTTTGAAACTGTATTTTCTGTGTGGCTTTTGATGTACATTGTTTATGTAGTTATGTACTTATACTATAACTGTTCTGATATGTCCTATTCTAAAATTTTGATGCAAACGTTCTATTATTGTTCTATTATTTCATTATTATATTTTATCTCATTTTGCTGAAGTAAAACAACTTTTATGTAAAATATATGTTCATTTTAAGCTTGAATTTATCCACCCCAATAAATATTGTTGCATAAATGAATCATCAGAATCGTTAATGTTAAATTGCAGTGACAAAGCTTTAACTTCTGCACTGAACCCTGTCAGTGTTGAGAGCCTTATACAGTGAATTTAAATGATCCCTCTAGTGTTCTCTTTCACCCTACGTGGACTTTAAATTATTTTTACTTCCTCCCATGTTTCTCCCAAGATTGTCCCTTCTGGCAGCCAAGCAGCATTTTATTAATTGATCATCCTGTATGACTCACCATCTCCCACAGACTGCAGCCAACTCAGCAGCTCAGTCTGTGTCAGAGTCTGAGGCTGGGTGTGATGATGCCCTATTTGCACAATCTATGCAACTGCTGTCAACTGACAGAATCCCGGTGGGAGAAAAGAAATTTCCTGGTGATCGGGACTCTACTGCTAGCTTATGTTACAACACCCCTTTTTGTATAATCACAATATCAAAAATATTCTGAGCAACCTTTAGCTTACAACTGGATTGCCTTAGTCTCAAAAAATGGCTGCCTGGCCCAGGCAGGTACACGCTGTCCCTAGGGCATAAAACTCCCTGTCTCATGAGACAGAAAGCAGGCCCCTGGAGATAAGACCCCCAGGGCTTAAGGACTCATGGCAGTTTCCTAATGATGTTATTTATTTATTTGTTTGTTTGTTTAATTTATTTTTTTAAGATTTATTTATTTATGCTTAGTGAACTGGGGTACAGACCAGAGGTGTGGTGGGTGAGAAGATTCACCATAGACAAAGTGGGAGCAGAACAGGTAGATTGACAAAATACACTGCTGAGGGGAGCAGCGGGCGGGTCAGGAGAGGTCTGCCACACCATGTGGGTCAGCTCCCTGGCTGGGGATTGAACTCGTGCTGCATGCCTTTGGAGAGCTTCATAATGCAGTGTTTTTAGTTTGTTTGTTTTTGTTTACATATATATGTGTGTATATGTATACATACATACATATACATACATACACACACATATGTAAAACATATGACAGTTTATTTTTATATCATTTTGTGCATTTTTCCATCTCAGTTGTAATACTCGTGGGGTTCCCATCACCGAGTCACCCATGTGCCATCACTATAGTCCAGTGCATTTCCCTTCCCCCACTCTACCCCATAAAATGTCTCTGGTATATAACTGTTCATTATTTATTATTATTTTCTCTCCTGGTCAGTTATACTCCTACTATGCATGAAACCACCCGGTATTTTTCCTTTTCTTTCTGGCTTATTTCACTAAGCATGATCTTTTCCAGCTCAATCCATGTTGCTGCAAAAGGCATACATATTCATCATTTTTGATTGCTGAGTGATATTCCGTTGTGTATATGTACCACATCTTTTTAATCCAGTCATCTACTTTTGGGCATTTGGGTTGATTCCATGTCTTTCTGATTGTAAATAAAGCAGCAATAAACATGGGGGTGGATGTATCATTTTGAATCAGTGTTTTTGTGTCTTTTGGGTAGATACCTAAGAGTGGAATTTCTGGGTCATATGGAAGCTCCAATTTTAGCAGTTTGAGGAAACTCCTAACAGTTTTCCATAGTGGTTGTACTAGTTTGCAATATAATGCCGTGTTTTAACCCGTTGTGCCACCAGGGAGTGCCCTCCTAATGTTGTTTTAACAGGTGGTGTTTAATGTATGGCTGTATAAATTCCTCTTAAAGTGGTCTTTCCTTAAACAATCACTAATGACTCTCTGCTAACACAAAATTTATTCTTTCCCTAGACCCCTAAAAACCCTTTGCTAACATAAAATTCATCCTTTTCCAAGACCCCTTGTCCTTTGATTTATAGTTAACCATTGTATACATGAATATTGTCAAAAATGTGTATAATTCAGTATACCATGAAATGTCAAAAAAGAATGCATTGTTTCCCCCTTTCCTTGAAAAGTTTAATGGTGAATTCTTATCTACATACCTCACTTTATGCATTGTTGTGATTAACTACTTGCTGCACAGTATAAGTAAAGACCTGTTGGGATGTGAGCAGGTGACACTTTCACTGGAAACTGACTCTGTGTCTCTTTGCTCCCCTCCCCCCTCTCTCTGAGACTCTCCACCTGCCAGCAGCCAACACTGTTTCCCACTTGCAAAGTCCTTGCCCTTCTATTTGCAGCTGGCCCGCAACACCCTATTGGCTTGGTGGTGTCCTTTGCAATAGTTCACCCCTTGAAAAGTCCCCTGTGCTCTGTTTATTCCTCCTTTTCCCACCCACCCCGACAACGCTGGCATCCATAATCATTTCACTGGCTCTACAGTGTGGCCTTCTCCAGATGGTCACAGATTATAGTAACAATCCAGTACACGGTCCTTTCAAATTAGCATCTATCACTTAGTCATACATATTTATGGCTTTCTCAACTCTGCTCATGACTCAATCGCTCATTTCTTTATAGTGTCAAATGCCAGCCAGTGCATGGACCTCACACATTCATTTATCCATTCACCTCCAGGAGGCTTCCAAGATTTGGCATTTGTGAGCTAAGATGCTCTAAGCATCTGTGGCATCTTTCAGTTGGATGGAAGACAGGCAGGTAGAGTTGTACAGCCTGGAGGCCAGGTCCAGGTGGGTGGTGCAGCCTCAGATCCTCCACAGCCCCTCACAATATTAATGAGGGGGTGGGTGAGGGGCAAGCACAGGCTGAGATAACTCAAATTCCACAGGCCAGGATGCAGTCAGGGGCTCTGGGTGCTCCTGTCATAGCCACTGCCCAGTGCATGGAGAAGTCAGTGATTTAAGCTAATGGTGGTTGAGGCTGCCAGAGACTTTCTTGGATCCAGAGAGGAGGAATCAGTTGTGTGCAAATAACTGATTTTCAAAGTGATTCAACTAATGTGGATTTGTCAGCTTAAAGCATATAGCTTGATGTTTCAACTCAATCTCTCTGAGTATGGGAGTAATTCTAAGAATTGGCTCACTCAGCCCCTGGTGATCTGCATATTATTTCCCAATCTGAACACAGCCAGGTCCCAGAGAGCAGAGGATTCATTCCGGGTTCCCAGTGTCTTTGTTTTTGTGACCTGATGAATTAGGTCAAGTTGGAATCATGTGACAGGCATGGCTATCTCCAGGGCCAGCTTCTCCAACAATGAAAACCTATTACTTCTACTGATTTCCTTAAAGTGGAAAAGTTCAAAACTGCCCACCTAAACATGCCTGGCCACAGGTAGGAAAGTCCGGGACATATAGCCAGGAAGGGGCAGCAGAAGCACAGAATATGAAACATGGACACCGCTGTTCTTAAAACATTCGTGCCTTGGGGCACAGGGGTTTCCCTTAGTCTGTCATTTGCCACCTGGAACATGGGACTCAGGCACTCTCAAACCTGTTGTGTTCCCTCTCTTCTCTCCTACTAGCAGGCCCCCTGGGTTACCTGGTCCCCGACCCCCAGAGATCAGTAGAGGGTCACTTCTTCCCACATCTGTTCCACACTCTCAACCTCTATGCACACACAGTCAGGCCCTCCCAAGGGACAACTTGTTCAAAGACAGACAGCCAGAAAGAAAACAGACACGCTCTTGCTAGGGAAAGAATCTATGCTCAAGACCCAGTACAGCATCTCTAATCCTTTGTCAGGTTTGAAGGTCATTATTCAGACAGCACCATGTTTTAGGTTCCTGGGATGTCAGTATTCTTGCTGGGTGTTTTATGTCATGGCTTCCATGGAATTTCTACAAATATATTTTTTGTTTGTTCAAATACTAAATGGGAAAAATTGAAAAATGATGAGATTTAAAGACTTGTGACATGCCACATAGCAGGACAGATTTTGGGTCTGGTCTCCCTCAACCCATGTCCACTGTGTCAGCACCCAGCCACATAGGCCATTGTGGGGACAGTGGTACAGCGGAAGAGACATAAGTGTGTTCTTGGGGCTAAGAATTCAGTTCAGGCTCTGGGATCCAAGGTACCCTGAGGGAAGGAGGAGAGAAACTGTCTTGGTTGAGAGGGAGATTGAAAATCACTCAAGGCTGCCTGTCTGGGAATGGGAAATGGCAGGAATAACCTGAACCCTGGGCAATGGAGCCTCATTGCTGGAAGGGAGCTGAGCACAGAATCATTCCATCGACACAGGGGAAGAGAAAGATTACTGAGGCAGAGGGTGGGAGGAAAGGAGAGCACATGGGTAGGTAACTGCCGGATGGGACAAGGTGTAAGTGATGCATGGATGTTCACGCCCCGTGACTGATAAACTCTGACCCTGGCAGGGAGCAGCTGCCTAAGCCCCGTGGAGGAACAGGGAAGAGCTGCCAGTCAGCACCTGTCAGAACAGGTGGGTGGGAGGTAAGACAGGGACTCTCATAGCCAGGCCCTGCCTCACAGTCAGGGGCAGATTCCAAGACCAGGATAAAAGGGCCCCTGGCCAGGATCTCTCTACCACTGCCCTCCTGTCGTGCTGAAGGACCTGTGCTCTGAGCCTGGTGAGTGTCCTGGACAGAATGGGGTTTCTGCTGACCCAGAGCAGGGGCCGCTGGCAGGGCTGGGGTGGGCAATGTGTCAGAGGAGGAGGCCAGAAAGCCTGAGGGCCAGTGCAGGGAGGGTCTGGGGTCAAGGGGGGACACAGAGAAGGTGAATGTCAGCACCTTTGGGCTTGGAGGAAACAAGCTGGTCAGCAGTGGGAGGCCTCCCAGTGAAGCTCCTGCCTTGCTGAGAGTTTGGGGCATCTCACCTTGGAAAGGCATCCTGTTCTACCTACAAAGGAGCAGCCTAGCTTGGACAAGGACCACAGGCTCTCTTGGGCTCATTGTCCCCCTGGTCAAGAATTGACAAAGTCCCATATTGACAGCACAGAGCAGCCCTAGAACCACCTCATTGCTCATGACTGAGTAGCTGGAGCAGAGCCCTGAAGTCTGAATGGAAATTAACTATGGGTGTCTCACATCCCGGGTCAGCAAGAATTCGAGATTTGCCGGTGTTTTGCTGAATCGCATGGAATAATGCATCTGTAATACACAATGCTGACACTGCAGAATAAGGCACATTGGAAGCTATAGCAATAGTGAAAATTACTGCATTTTTTCATTGAGAAAAAATATTCCTTTACATGGCATGGAATCTGAGTAGTTTCAGGTTTTGAGGACAGAGTAAGAGTTAATTCCAATTCAGTTTATACAGCTGGGTTACTGGGAATGTTTGTAATATCATTTGGTCTCAGTTTACAACTTGATATATGAGATGAATATT
>NW_004567141.1:2442161-2445186 GCF_000260355.1 Condylura cristata
TTGACTCTGTTCCAATGCCAAGACCAGAACCTTTCTCTAAAATCTCTTTACTTCGTCTAGCTGTTCTAAGAAAAATAGCACATACCCTATGAATCACTGCTGCTTGAGTTGAAACAATAAAAACAATTTATCTGTTTACTAACTGACTTCAGATTGATTCTCTCTATATATATAGTCACCATTTCTGTTCTCTGCTGGTGAAAAAGATGACTCAATGGACAGGCATGGTGTTGGGAGGGTAGAGGGAAGATTTTGTATTATTTTTACATATTTTATGTTCATGAAAAAAGTCAGAAAAATAAGTGAGTCACTGCTACAATTTAGATCTACTTTAGCCATGTTTGATTCTTGACAAAAGTGGAGTCTTTTAATGAGCGAATCCAGAGCAAAAGCATTTATTCAGAGGCATAATAGAAGTGTAAAATTTGCCCAGGACATTTTTGGAATGACATGGACTTGTAAATAGTTAAGAACAGTAACGCTTTACAGACCATCTCAACTAATAGAGCGCTCCCCATCCCCCCGCCAAGACCACACTAAAGATAAATAGAAAGTAAAATGGAGGGGACCCTGTGGGAAGACCAGAGACTTTGCTTTCGGTGAATATGCCCAAGGCAGTCAGGCAGAGTGGTGGGAGATTGGCACGTGTGACTAGTCATGAGCTTTCCTGGCAGGGGCTGAGTCTGGTTGGCGTCATCAATGCAGGAGCAGCCAAGGGACACTCAATGCCTGGCGGGGACTGAAGCACCACTGCAGTTCCAAGTCCAGCATACTGCACCAGAGGGACATGGAGTAGATTCCAGCCTGATGATGGACATAAGGTCCCAGAGACTGTGCTGGGGTAAAGAACACAAGCAACAGGTCTGTCGCCATCCAGGGGCTTTAAGAGGGGAGAGAAACAGTGTAGAGGGGCAACCTTGATCCAGGTGAAGGCTACACAGAGCAGCTGGGGCACTTAACATAAGCAGGATCCACTGTGAGGGCAACAAAGGAGGGGCGCTACAGAGCACCCCCACTTCTCCACCCATCAGAACAGGCACTGGCCTCATGCAGCGCACTGGGCAAGACTGAAATCTAACCTGGAAGCCCCTAGAAGAGGACTAGGTGGCATCACAAAGACAAGCCAGCCAGCCAAGCGCCTGCCCTGCAGTGGCTGGGCCCTCTACTGCCCCCTTCCACCCTCCTGACACAGAATCTTCTAAATATAGAAGCCAGCAAAGGCCAGACTCCATCAGCAAACTATCGATCAAGAAATACTCCAACGTCACCTGGAGAAGAAAATGACATTTAGTTCTCAGTTATTGCTTCTGATATTTTGAGAAAACGGGAAAACATGAAGTAGCACATGGACCTAAAGATCTTAGTGAAATGGGACACCACAAAGAGAGAACAAATCTCCAGAATCCAGAAACAAATACCTGGAAGATTCCATCTCTCTGTGTGGTAACAAATACATCTATCTGTAATAAACCAAAAGAGATAGTAAAAAACCTCTGAAAGGCAAATCAAAGAGACAAAGAGAACACAACAGAAAAAATATGCTAGCAAGCACTCTGATTCCACGGGAAACAGAAGAAAAACCACCCCCCCAAAAAACAATGGCATCATACAAACCCCAAATTATTCTGCCCAGTGATAGAAATTTGCACCAAAATGACACAAAGTAATCCTTCCAAAAATCAGTATGTAGAAGGTACTTATACATCATTCATACATTCTCACAGGAACTTTGATCTTTGCCTTTTCTTACAGATGCTCTGTCTGAATTCATTTTGTCTAATTCAATGAAGGGTTTGCCTGGGAATGACGAAGACTGCTTTTCTTTACCAAATGAACTAAGTTTGCTGAAAACCAACCTTAGTTAACTGAAAATGTTGGAAATTATCTAAATGTATTCACCATTCTTAAGGAAAACCAATGATGTATTCTCTCTGTATAGTCAGTCTGAGCCCTGGAGCAGTGCTAGTGCTCAGTGATCTAATTTGGGGGTCACAGGTAGGGACCTCATTCGCTCTGAATAAATCTGCAATAAATTCACTTGTACTCAAGTTCATTGAAAATAGTGATCACGTCAGTGGACACACTCACACTGTTTGTTCTACTAGTAACCAAATGTGATGAAAACATGATAATGACGTAAGAAATGTAGTAGAATAGCCACATAAAATGTGCACAGACGAGGAAGGTGAAATCTGTCATTCTCCACTGTAAATACTGAATATACAAATCCAGGAAAAGATAACTGTAGGAGGGCAAGAGAAGCCAGATTATTAGTTCAGCACAAGGTTGGTCCAGCTGAGAGAGAAGCACCTGACAGAGGGATCGTCCTGCTGTCCTCTCTGTCCAGCAGGCCCCAGGAGGCACCCAATTCCTGGAGACTCCCTCAGACACAGGGAGGCGGCCTGTTCTGATACTGGCTGTTCAGAAGTCCCACAGGTCTGTGTGCATGACTGGGGGCGGGATGCAGGGGCCTCACTCTCTAGCAGGCTGCGCTGCTGTAAGCAGGACCTGTCACCCCAGCAAGAAAAGAATCATACAGGAGAGCACCTGAGGGCAGGAGACTAGGACAGATTAACAGTCAAAGCTTCTAGATGGGGGAGATCGTAAGGGAAAGGAGGCATTTGCAGGCAGCCCTGTGCAAGCGGGACCTGGCCCCACACAGAGGACATTTGCTGGGACATGAAACAGCCCGCAGGCTCCTGTGAGGGGTGCCAGGAGACCACGCCCTGTGGGGGCCTCCCCCCAAGCTGGGCAGGTGGCTGTTCCCTTCACATGCCCAGCTCTCGGCTGAGGTCACAGAGCCACCCCCAAACAGGGACCCTTCCTGCACAGACACCTGCCAGCTGGGCTCTGGCAGCCAGGATGCAATTCCAGGCTTCAGGACAGAGAAGGCCGCTGACTCACCCACGGCCCAGCGGGCCCAGGAGCGTTGGGTGCGACCCTGACTGTAGGCAGAGGCCTGGACCAGGGCACCTCAGCTCCACCCTCCTGGAGCAGGAGCTGGGCGCTGGGAGGCCTCCCTGGG
>NW_004567141.1:2445578-2447436 GCF_000260355.1 Condylura cristata
GATCTCAAGCACAGGCTGAGAGAACACATGTTCCACAGGCCAGGATGCAGTCAAGGGCATCTAGATGCTCCTGTCATGGCCGCAAGCCTGGCACAAGGTGAGGGGAGTGAATTGGGGCTCATTGTTGCTGAGGCTGCTGAGACTGGCTTGGACCCAAGAGGGGGTCAGGTGGTTGGAAGTAATAGACAGTTAACACACAGGGCAGGGAGGGTTTATTCGTCAGCCTAAAGCATGTAGATTTCTCTCTGAACTGTTAGTCCCTCGAGGTTGGGAGTGCTCTCTAAGCATTGGTTCACACAGCTTGAGTCACCTGCCTATTACTCCCCAGCCTGCGTACAACCAAGTCCCAGAGACCAGAGGAGTCCTCAAGGGTTCTAAGTGGCTTTGGTTTGATGTCATTAATAAATCAGGTCAGGGTGGAATCCCCGGACAGGCATGGCTGTCCCAGGGCCAGCTTGTCCACGTTGAACCCTCCTTCTTTCCACAGCTTCCAGCAGCCTTCCCGTATGTATGTGCGTGTGCACAGAGGAGAGGTGAGCCCAGGCCGGGTTTGTGGAAGGACCTTGGAGGGGCGGCACAGTGTATGAAACCCTGAACTGCTCTTAAAGCCTCCTGCCTTTGGGGCCTGGGGTTTCCTTTAGTTCTTCACTGGCCACCTGAAACACGGGGTTCAGGCTGCCTCAATCTTGTGGTTCTTCCTCCGTGCTCTCCAACTTCCAGTAGGACCCCTGGAAAATCATTTCTCCCCAAACCCACAGAGAGCTGTACTGGGGTCTTGTCCTTCCACACCTGCTCCACTCTCCCAATGTAGTTCTCACACATCCTGATGTGCCAATGGAAAGAGTTGTTCAGAGACAGCCAGCCAGAAAGACAGACTGACAGACAACCAACTCTCGTTAGGAAAAGAAACTATGCACAGAATCCAGAACAAATCAAAGTTTGAAATTTTATATACAGACTGCACTGTGGTACCTATCATAGGGAAATCAGTTTTATTTTGGATGTTTTATCTCATAGCTTTCACAAAACTCCTGCAAATATTTTTCTTTGTTTATTATATTTTTCACTCAAAAAAAAACTGATGCAACATAAAGGCTTGTCAGATGCCAATGGCAGAGGCCAGTTTCCCTTCACCCCATGTCCACCGTGCAGGTGCCCAGCCATGCAGACCCTTGTGCTCAGAGGCAACGCCAGTTGGCGAAGGTGAGTCCTGGGAGTTTAAGCTCAACTCGGCTCTGAGATCCAAGGAATCCGAGGGAAGGAGGAGAGGAGACTGAGCTGGTCAGGAGAGAGGTAGGGAAGCTCACGGCTGCGATGGGAAAGAGGGGCTGCGGCAGGAGTTACCCCGGCCAGGGAGCTGGAGGGGAGCTGGGCACGGGTCAGCCAGCTGACTCTGGGGAGCCAGAAAGGAAGCTGCTGGACAGAGGGTGAAGGAAAGGAGAGCCCAGGGGAGGTGCGCCCCACCCACTGAAACACGGTGAAAATGATGCAGGGATGTTCCACCTGGCCCCATGACCTCTGGGCTTGGCCACGGGGTGGGGGGTGCATCTATCCTGAACCCCATTGTGGAACAGGGAGGGGCTGCCAGTCACCACCTGTCAGAGCCAAGTGGGTGTGGAGGAAAGAAAGGGACTCTCATGCCCAGGCCCTGTGTCATATTTGGGAGAAGCCCAGGGCCAGAAGAAAAGGGCCCTGGCCAGGGCCTCTCCACACTGCCCACCTGCTGTGCTGAAGGACCTGTGCCCTGAGCCAGGTGAGTGTCCTGGGGACAGAGCGGGGCTTCTGCTGAGGGAGCTCAGCCCAGAGGAAGGTAGTTGGCAGCCTGGGCGGGAGGACAACGTGACAGAGGAGGAGGCAG
>NW_004567141.1:2449843-2451532 GCF_000260355.1 Condylura cristata
GTCAATTACTTTGGGCTCTTCTGGAGGGAAGGTTTTCTTCTCCTCATTACCCATAGCTCAAGTTGGCTTCAGCTAATTAAATTTTGGGTGCACGTTCACAGCATTGCCCTCCGGGCATGGACGGAGCACCTGCCCTGTATCAAGTGGACGACAGACTTTATCTTACCTTCATCCACCCAAGGTCCCTGCTGATATGAGGAGAGCCAGGCGCTCCTGTCCTGTCGGGTCTTCCCACCTCGCAGAGTGGGGGCACTGGCACAGGGCCTCTGCTCAGCTGTCCCAGTGTGCAGGGTGTGTCCTAGGTGACCGGCACTGTTGACTCAATCATATCTTGTGCCAGCATCTGTCACATTATTTGGGACTCTTCTGGAGGGAGGACTTTCTCCTTATCATTACCCCTAGATCTATGTCACCTTTACATAATTATTTTTTAACTCACTTCTCACAGAATTGCCCTCAGACTGTAGGGAGCACATGTTCTGTATCAAGTTAACAATAGTCTTTATCTTCTTTCTGTCTCCCTCAAAGACCCCCATGTCCATGTGTGAGCAGCAGCAACACTGCAGATTCCTACAGGCTCTCCTGTTCGGTAAAGTCTCCCTACCTTCCGGACTTGGGGGTCACTTGTACAGGGCTCCCCCTAGAAATATCCCAAGTTTGTACCCTCCCACCCTCTGCCTAGCTTTATGCGTCTCGTGTATGATCACCCTCTCCCCTTGTGTGAGAGTCTTGAAATCAAGTTCTCAATCTCCTGTGAAAGGCAGAACAGTCTTCCCTCCAGCTCCCCTGCAGACTTATGAACTTATGCAAATGTAAGGAAGACCCTGCTGAAAGAAAGGCTTTTTGAAAATCAGATACTGGAAAATAGCTGTGATTAAAAAGAATGCAACCTTTTACTAAAGGTTGTGTGCTCATCCTCTTGTGCTCATCAAGTTGCAGATTCTTCACCAGACATTCCTCCCATGATGCTGTGACCTTCATGCCCCTTGATCACGATTTTTACTGATTTTAAAGTTTAAGAAACAGCATGAGAAAGATTAGGTGGTTTCCACAAGATCCTAGCGCTCATGAGTGCAGGAACAGGAGTCAGCCCCAGGTGTGGTCTGGGACATGGAAACATCCCTGAGCAGACACAGGTGCCCACCAGGATCTGCCAGGGCGGCTGGGACAACGCGGGCATGTGGAGGCTTCTGGAGTCTCAGTTGAAAGCTGAACACCAGGCACACAGGGAGGGGAAATTCCAAGAAGCAGATATGAGGAAGGGAGAGCAGGTGACACTGATGACGGAATGTGCTGCTCTGGAGGAAGAAGAGGCAGGGAGGAGCTGCCAGTCACCCCTGTCACAGCACCCACATGCAGGCACAGGGTGAGGTGGGGACTTGTGTGCAGCCCTGTGTCACCCACTGGGTAAGAGTCCACGGCCAGGATGCACTTGAACGTAGCCAAACAACCAAGAAGCGATAACCAAGTCTAGATAAAAGGGGCTCCTTAACATTTTCCACTGTATGATACAACTGAATCCTCTCCCATGCTCACAAATAAGCAATACCAAAGCAGGAACAAAGTCTTGCTGAATCTTGCACACTATAGGGTGAAATTCCAAATCTGCTTGAGATATAGGGCTATCTTCAACTCTGTGTCGCTCACCTGCAGAGAATCCTATAACTGATGTAGGTGTGTGCACCTGGC
>NW_004567141.1:2452216-2453089 GCF_000260355.1 Condylura cristata
TGAGAAGATTCACCAGAGATAGAGTGGGGAGCAGAACAGGTAGATGTACAGAAATACACTGCTGAGGGGAGCAGCAGTCAGGTAGGAGAGGTCTGCCACGCTATGTGGGGCACCTCCCTGGTTGGGGATCAAAATCATGCTGCAGTGGCTGCGAAAGCTTCATAGTGCTGTGCTTTAACCTGTTGTGCCACCAAGGAGGGCCCACCTCCCTTATTTTTAAGGCAGAGTACCATGGTATCAATATTAGCATGTAACACGTCTGCACTTGGGATCTTGGTATCAGAGTTGCCAAAAATATAAGACAGTCAGTCAAATGCTAGACAGACAATATCTTACCTACACAGAGAAGAGACAGAACATAATACTTAATGCTGGATTTGAGATCTCGCAGCCCGGCAAACTCCAGGGGCAATTGAGATACACACCCCAGTCATGCGGCAGAAGAACCTATCATCCTGCCAGAAAGTCATATCTCTAAGAATAATGATTCTGGCGATTCACTCAATCAATATTTATTGGAGTAGCTGAATTCAAGTTTAAATGAACATACCATTTTAGATAAAAGTTATTTTGCCAACTATGATAAAATGTGATAAAATAATAGATAAATAAAAGAATATTAGCTATAATAGCTAGAATAGGAGAGTTTTGCACAGTTACAGCATAAGAAAAAACCATAAAAATTTACATTAAATCACAGAAAATATGCCTTCAAGGAATGTTACCTAATATAGTAACAGCTGTACTTTAAGAGCATTACATTTTTCTAAACTTTAAGAATTTTGCATCATCATTATAACTACTTTAAAGAGTTTATAGAAATTGAGAAAAGATAACTCATTTACCTGGAAGGCTGTGAAGCAGAGCGAAAAA
>NW_004567141.1:2455654-2456774 GCF_000260355.1 Condylura cristata
GGGATCGAACTCATGCGGAAGTGGCTTAAGCTTCTTAGTGCTGCGCCTTAACCCGCTGCGCCACCAGGAGGGCCCAAAAAGCCTTTCTTTCACGGGTCTTTCTTACATTTGCATGAGATGATAACCCTGCAGAGGAGCTGGAGGGAAGCCTGCACTGCCTTGCACAGGAGAATGAGAACTTGGTTTCTAGAATCTTACATATGGGAAGAGGGTGAGATTTGTGCATGAGAAGCATAGAGCTGAGAGGTGAGTGACTACCTTGGACCAGACTAGTGAAGCAGATTCCAAGGAAGAATAGTAGGAGATTAAAGAAGGACAAGAATAGACATGTTAGTGATGATTGGGACCCGGTTACCCTCCCTGAGCAGACCCGCCCGCCTGGCACAGCACGGGTATCATACAGTCTCAAGCACAGGGGTGGGCAGGGCCTGTTCGATGCCTCCTGTCCAGAGGCATCTGAGGAGCCAGGGTTACAGTAATATCAGGAGCCGCCAGCCTGCCTGAGCTCAGTGAAGCCCCAGGGGAAGACGCCCTCTTTTCACTCTGTGCCTCCAACCGAGCAACTGCTGCAGCCTCGGGTCATCGGCTGGGCCGGTGGTCAGGCTGTTGGTCAAGAGAACACACCATGCACACTGGGACAGCTGAGCAGAGGCCCTGTGCCAGTGCCCCCACTCTGCAAGGTGGGAAGACCCGACAGGACAGGAGCGCCTGGCTCTCCTCATACTCAGCAGGGACCTTGGGTGATGAAGGTAAGATAAAGTCTAAGATACAGGGCAGGTGCTCCGTCCATGCCCGGAGGGCAATGCTGTGAACGTGCACCCAAAATTTAATTAGCTGAAGCCAACTTGAGCTATGGTGTAATGAGGAGAAGAAAACTGTCCCCCCCCCAGAAGAGCCCAACAGAAATGACCAGACTCTGGAATGGTTGACGCATGGTTGAGTCAATCCTGCCTGTCACTTAGGTCTCAGGGCAGTGGCCCTCTGACTTAATGGCACATGTGTGCACCTGCATGTGTACCTTAGATTATGTGGGTCTCCGATATACACCTAGCGATGGAGGCAGAGACGAGCAACAGAGGTAGATGTAGAACACAGACACAGACAGAGAGCTAGAGAGCTC
>NW_004567141.1:2457694-2460086 GCF_000260355.1 Condylura cristata
TCTGTGGACACTTGGGAGGACACTTGGGGGTGCACTTTGGGGTCTGGCACTTTGCGGGGCACTTGGGAGTGCACTTGGGAGGCGGCTGGCACTGCTGCTGGCACTGCTGGCAGGACATGCTGGCACGTGGAGGTCTGGGGCTGAGGAGACACACACAGTGAGCCACACACACACAGGGCCACCGCACCCCCTCCTGCTTCAGCTGTGTTTAATGCCATGAAATCCTGTGTCCACTAGTTTTACAATGTCGGTCGTCTGCCTTGTCTTCCATCAAGGATTTGGCATTAAAGCATATGTGTGTTAGGAGGCAGCAAACTTTGTCAGTTTACCAAGTAGTGGAGTAGACAAAACACCACTATAGCGCGTCCCAAGACTCCAAAGGCATGGAAGCTACGATGGAAATGACTGCACTTTGCCCTCCCACTCTGAAGTCCTCTCCTGTGGACACCGTTCAAGAGACATTATTTCTTTAAACAAGAATAGGTCCCGATGCACTGATTCCCAGAGGGCTCATTCTGAAAAGGGAATGAAAGGCTCCCTTTGTAGGGGTTAAATTCACTTGGCTTCAAGAGACTGGTGATGACCTCTCAAGTCTGCTAACCTCTCAAGTTCTGCTGACCTGGCATTTGAAATCTGGAGCCCCCAAGTTGGGACTCAGCACAGACCTCAGGTGTCTGCCGCCACGTCCAGCCCATCAGTGCCGCAGTGGTTCTCAGGCTGCTCTGTGCTGTCAGCATGGGACTTTGTCAAAGAGTGGCCTTAGGGGACTCTGAGCCCCATGAGCCTGTGGCCCCTGCCCATGCCAGGCTGCTCCTTCGCAGGTAGGACAGGACGCATTTCCAAGTGGCCCTCCAACTCGTGGCCCAAGCTGTGAGTGGGCAGGAGCTTCAGTGTCCCTGCCTAAGAGGCCACCCACTGCTGACCAGCCTGTTCCTCCGAGCCCAAAGGTGCCGCCGTCCACCACCTATGACTTACGTCCACTTGGTCCCAGACCCTCCCTGCACTGGCCCTCAGGCTTCCTGCCTCCTCCTCTGTCACGTTGTCCTCCCGCCCAGGCTGCCAACTACCTTCCTCTGGGCTGAGCTCCCTCAGCAGAAGCCCCGCTCTGTCCCCAGGACACTCACCTGGCTCAGGGCACAGGTCCTTCAGCACGGCAGGAGGGCAGTGTGGAGAGGCCCTGGCCAGGGGCCCTTTTATACTGACCCTCGGCTCTGTCCCAGACTGTGACACAGGGCCTGGGCATGAGAGTCCCTTTCTTTCCTCCACACCCACTTGGCTCTGACAGGTGGTGACTGGCAGCCCCTCCCTGTTCCACAATGGGGTTCAGGATAGATGCACCCCCCACCCCGTGGCCAAGCCCAGAGGTCATGGGGCCAGGTGGAACATCCCTGCATCATTTTCACCGTGTTTCAGGGGGTGGGGCGCACCTCCCCTGGGCTCTCCTTTCCTTCACCCTCTGTCCAGCAGCTTCCTTTCTGGCTCCCCAGAGTCAGCTGGCTGACCCGTGCCCAGCTCCCATCCAGCTCCCTGGCCGGGGTAACTCCTGCCACAGCCCCTCTTTCCCATCGCAGCCGTGAGCTTCTCTACCTCTCTCCTGACCAGCTCAGTCTCCTCTCCTCCTTCCCTCGGATTCCTTGGATCTCAGAGCAGAGTTGAGCTTAAACTCCCAGGACTCACCTTCACCAACTTGCGTTGCCTCTGAGTGCAAGGGTCTGCGTTGCTGGGCACCTGCACGGTGGACATCGGGTGAGGGAAAACTGGCCTAAAAGAGTCCTGCCATAGGACAGCTGACAAGACTTTATGTTGCATCATTTCCATTTTTTTTTTTAAGAAATGAATGCAAGGATGAGGGTTCAAACTTGGACAAGCTGGCCCTGATACAGCCATGCCTGTCACATGTTGAGATCATGTCCCAACCTGACCTAATTCACTAGGTCACATCAAGCCAAAGCCACATGGAACCCAGATGAATCCTCTGCTCTGTGGGTAGGTATTCAGATTGGACATCAATAGGCAGATGAATGTGGTCTGAGTGAACCAACTCTAGAGAACACTAACATACTTGTTGGAGCTAAGAGCTTACAGTGGTAAATCTGTATGCTTTGGGCTGATAAATAGATCTCATTTACCCTGTGTGTATGACCATACATTTTTCCTAGTCTCCAGCTCCTTCTCTGATGACCCAGGAAATCTCAGCAGCCTCAGCAACAATGAGCCCCAATTCATTAACTTCACCTTGTGCTGCAGGTGTCTATGACAGGAGTGTCTAGAGCCCCCTAGCTATTTCCAGGCCTGTGGGATAAGTGTGTTGACCTGTGCACGAGCCTCATCCACTGGACAGAAAATACTGGGTGGCCGTGGAGGATCAAGGCTGCACCACCCACATGGCCAC
>NW_004567141.1:2463911-2465120 GCF_000260355.1 Condylura cristata
GGCAAATCTCTAATTCTTGCTGACCTGGGATGTGAAACACACACCCATAGCTAATTCTTCAGGCCTCAGGGCTCTGCCCCCTGCACCTCAGCCATGATCAATGAGGTGGTTCTTGGGGTGCTCTGTGCTGTCAACATGAGACTTTGTCAACCATTGGCTGTGGGGGACAATGAGCCCAAGTGAACCTGTGGTCTCCTGACTAAGCCAGGCTGCTCCTTTGCAGGTAGAACAGGACGCATTTCCAAGGTGAGGTGCCCCCAAGCTGTCAGCAGGCAGGAGCTTACTGCCCCTACCTGGGAGACCGCCCAACACAGCATATTTCCTTCAAGCCCAAAGGTGCTGCTGTCACCTCCTCAGCCTGCATCCCACTTGGTTCCAGACCCTCCCTGCACCGGCCCTCAGGTCCCTGGCCTCCTCCTCTGACACACTGTCCTCCCACCCAGCCCTGCCAGCTGCCCTGCTCTGGGCTGAGCTCCCTCAGCAGAGGCCCCACTATGTCCCCAGGACACTCACCAGGCTCAGGGCACAGGTCCTTCAGCACGGCAGGAGGGCAGTGTGGAGAGGCCCTGGCCAGGGGCCTTTTATCCTGGCCTTGGGCCCTGCCCCGGCCTGTGAGACAGGGCCTGGGCATGAAAATCCCTGTCTCACCTCCCACCCACCTGGTTCTGTCAGATGATGACTGTCATCTCTGCCCTTTTCCTCCATGGGCTCAGGGCTCCTTCTCTCAAGGCTGAGCTTGGGTGGGCATTTCACTACCATCACTTACTAGTTCCAACTGATGGTTACCTACCCACGGGACTCTCCTCTCCATAAACCTTCTGCCGTAACACTTCCTTTCTGCCTCCCATGTCAGTGCAATGATTCTCTGCCCAGCACCGAGTGAGTGTTCATTGCCTGGGGTTCAGATTATTCCTTCTACTTTCCAATTCCAGACATGCAGACTTGAGCTTTTCAATTTCTCACCAATATAGTGTTCTTTCCTACTTTTCCACAGGGTGCCTTGGGTTTCAGGCATCAGTTGAACTGAAGGCCCCATGACTCACCTATGTCTTCTCTGCTGTGCAACTGTCCCAAGGGTCCACATAGCTGGACACCCACACCGTGGACATGGAGGTTCTAGGGACCGGACCCAGAACTGCTCCTGTGATGTGGCATCTGACAACTTTTTACTCCTCATCTGTTTTCAATTTCCCACTGAATACTGGAAGA
>NW_004567141.1:2466407-2467582 GCF_000260355.1 Condylura cristata
GGCACAGTGGGTGGTGCAGCACTGCAAGATGGCTGCAGCTACTTTGGTGCAGGTTAGATCCCAGCCCTTGAGGTGACCCACATGGTGCAGACCTCTCCTGTCTCTCCTGCTGCTCCCCTCAGCAGTGTACTTCGTTGATCCGCCTGTTCTGCTCCCACTTTGTTGCTGGTGAATCCCCTCACTGCCCCTGTACCTCTGGCCTATACCCCAGTTCTGAATGCAGAAATAAATAAGTCTCATTTTAAAAAAAATCTGCCACAGACATTTAGAACATCTTTGGTCACAAGTGCCAAATCTTGGAAGCTTTATGGAGGTGAGTAGGTAAATGAATATGTGAGGTTTAAGCAATGGATGGTATTTGACACTAGAAAGAAATGACTGAATGAGTCATGAGCAGACTTGGGGAAACCATAAATATGTATGAGTAAGTGTTAGACGCTAATCTGAAAAGAGCAGGTACTAGACTGTTACTATCATCTATGGCCATCTGGAGAAGGCCAGGGCCAGTCAAATGATTTGTTGTGGCAGGCTTGTGGGAGAGGGAAGGAAAGGGAGAAATCAACAGGACACAGGGGCTATTCTGGGGGTGAACTACTGCATAGGACAACACGGAGCTGATTATGCGTCATCACTCCCAGCCTCAGACTCCGACACCAGACTGAACTGCCCTGTTGGCCACACAAGGGGAGATGGTGAGTTGTGGAGCCTCATCAGAGACATAAAAACACCACTTGGGACAAGGACGTTGACAGTAGGGGAGGTTAGGCAGGAGGGACTCACTACCTTCCTCTCAATGTGGGGGAATGTACTCTGAAACTACTCTGGGAAACAAAGGTTAAAAACCTAACAATTGGTAAAATAGATTACATATGACAACTGTAGGAATAATATCCATGATATGCATGTAGATCATAGAAATTTAGGGTAAACAAGTGACCATTGCTGAAAGCAATTTAACATTAATGTTTCTGGTGATTCACTCATACAACAGTACTTATTGGAATGGATCAATTCAAGTTTAAAACATATATTTTACATCAAAATTGTTTTGTCTTTAGTGAAATGAGATAAAAAATAATGATAAATTCCTAGATAGATATCAGGATGATAGAAGTAATAGCTCAGAATAGTAGGAGAATTCAGCACAGTTACAGCAAAAGAGATGAGTACTAATA
>NW_004567141.1:2470122-2470656 GCF_000260355.1 Condylura cristata
CTCTAGTACCATTTTCATGTATCATGTGATAAATGTCACGAATAGAGCTCAGTAACCCCCTAGAAAACACACCTTTGTCTTATGTTTCTGAAGATACTGAATACCTGGGAAGCAGGAACAGAGTATATAGTAAGAAAAAGGTAACACAAATATAATTGTCAAGGCAGGATGAAGTTCCATGTCCAGTTTTATTGTTCACAAAGTTAGAATTGCAAAAGGACACCAGTAGAGGGACACAGCTTTGGGGCCCAGAGCTGTCACAATATGGGCATCTAGAGAAGGAGACAGTGACTGTGTATGAAAGAGTTTGGGCTCCTGGACAGCAGGGCTCAGGGAGCCTCAGCCTGCACTTCTGCTCCAGCCCAAAAGTCAGCACTGTGGGCAGAGGCAGGAACACAGGGAAGATCCAACCACCTGCTGACTCCAAGTCTCTTGTTGGCTCAAGAGTCTCTTGTTGGTCCACTTCAGCAGAAGCCTCCAGAAGACTGGCTGCTCCACCCTCCACAGCAGTTGGAGTTGAAGCCCCCTCCACAG
>NW_004567141.1:2472369-2473121 GCF_000260355.1 Condylura cristata
TCTGGACCCCATGTCAGTGGGATGATTCTGTGCCCACTCCCTTTGTCTGGGGTTCAGGTTAAACCCACCACAACTCTCTTTCCCTAATGCAGCCATGAGCTTCTGGGTCTCCCTCTGGGCCAATGCAGTGTCCTCTCCTGCTTTCCCCCAGGGTGCCTGGAGCCCAGAGCCTGAGTTGAACTGGAATCCCTCAGGTCTGTCCTGTGTCTACTCTGCTGTGCCACTGTCCCCACAAGGTTAGCATGGCTGGGCCTGCACAGTGGACATGGCAGGAAGGGGTGACCTGGCCCAGGACCAGCCCTGCTCTGTGGCATCTGATAAGGCTCCACCTATATACGTTCCAATTGTTCCAACCAACTCGTGGAACAAAAAAGGAAAAAAACTTGTAGGAGTTTCATGAAAATCATGTTATAGGTTCCAGTGACCTATAACATGGTAGAGGCTAAAACTTATACATGAGTCAGTCCTGGAGAAGGAAGAAGAGGCATGTGCAGGTCCTGGACATGCCTGGGGGGCCATGGCCTGGGAGGACTCAGTGTTGGAGGGTAGAGTAGGCATGGGAGGACCAGCCCCCCTGTACTTCTCTCCGTGGGCTTGTGGGACAGGGCTTTCCGGGGGTCCTGCTGGGTGAGGAGAGCAGAGAGGGAGCAAATGCGGGTTGGGGCAGCCTGAATTGCATGTTGCAGGTGGCAAATGACTAAGGGAAACCCTGGGCCCCCAGCAGGAAGCTTTTTTTTTTCCTAAGGTTTATG
>NW_004567141.1:2475036-2484710 GCF_000260355.1 Condylura cristata
TGCCTACAGTCAGGGCCGCACCCAACGCTCCTGGGCCCGCTGGGCCGCGGGTGAGTCAGCGGCCTTCTCTGTCCTGAAGCCTGGAATTGCATCCTGGCAGTTAGAGCCCAGCTGGCAGGTGTCTGTGCAGGAAGGGTCCCTGTTTGGGGGTGGCTCTGTGACCTCAGCCGAGAGCTGGGCATGTAAAGGGAGCAGCCACCTGCCCAGCTTGGGGGTACCCTACAGGGCGTGGTCTCCTGGCACCCCCTCACAGGAGCCTGCGGACTGTCTCATGTCCCAGCAGATGTCCTCTCTGTGTGGGGCCAGGTCCCGCTTGCACAGGGCTGCCTGCAAATACCTCCTTTCCCTTACAACCTCCCCCATTAGAGGCTTGGACTGTTTGTTCCTCTGTCCCTAATCTCCAGGGTGCTCTCCAGTCTGAGTCTCTGATTCTTCTGTTTTTGGGGTGACAGGTCCTGCTTACCAGCGAGGCCCCAGGTCCTGCTAGCCAGCAAGGCTCCTCCATTCCATCCATAGTCAGTGCACACAGACATTTTCCTCAGGATTCTGACCAGCAAGTATCAGTACAGGCCACCTCCCTATGTCTAAGGGAGCCCCCAGGGATTGGGGTACGTTGGAAGCCTGCTGGGGCAGGAAGACATGGCAAGAGAAGCCCCAGGACGATTCCTCTGTCAGGGCAGCTTCTCTCTCAGCTGCACCAACCTTGTGCTGAACTGATAGCTGGTTTCTTGTGTTCTACAGTTGTCTGCTTCATTTGTATATTCAGTATTTACAGTGGAGAATGAGAGCTTTCAGCTTCCTCGTCCACGTGCATTTTACATGGATGTTCTAATGCATCTCATTTCATGATCATGTTTTCATCTCATTTGGTCTTAGGTAGAACAAATAGGTGCAAAAGTGTGTCCACTAAGTAATTGCTATTTTCAATGTACTCATAGTTGAGTATAATTGAATTTTATTGCAACTTTATTCAGAGATTAAGGGGAATCCCAGCTGTGGCCTCAGTCAGATCACTGAGCACTAGCATGGCCCCAGGGCTTAGACTGGGCTTCTATAGGTATTTCACCTGCACAGAGAGAATACATCATTGGTTTTCTTTAAGAAAGGGGAGCACGGGCCCTCCCTAGTGGCTCAGCACTGCACTAAGAAGCTTAAGCCACTTCCGCATGAGTTTGATCCCCTCCTGCCCCGGAGGTGACCACATGGCGCGGCAGACCTCTCCTGACCTGCCCGCTGCTCCCCTCAGCAGTGTACTTCGTCGATCTGCCTGTTCTGCTCCCCACTCTGTCCCTGGTGAATCCTCTCACCCTCCGCATCTCTGGCCTGTACCCAAGTTCTTTATGAACAAATAAATAAATCTTAAAAAAAAAAAAAAAAGAAAGGGGAGCACATTTAGATAATTTTCAACATGTTCCGCTGACTAAGGTTGGTTTTCTGCAAACTTAGTTCATTGTTAAAGAAAATCTTCCTCATTACAAGACAATCCCTTCACTGGGTTAGACAAGACAAATCCAGTCAGAGCATCTGGGAGAAAGAGCAAAGATCAAAGGTCATGCGAGATTGTGTCCCGAGGTGCCTTTGCAGACAGGGCGCAGCAGGCTGTGATGTCCTGCTGCTCCTTCCTGCAGCCTCTCTGGGCTCCTCTGTGGGTTTCCCCAGATCTCTGTTCTCCACCCAGACTGCTCCCTGAGAATGAGCGTTATTGTGCTGCCTGCTGCCTCTGAAGAAAATTTGGAGCTATCCATGTCTTCATATCAGTTAACCTGTAAATATCCAGATGGGTCCAGGATCATAAACATTTCTACTTTTAATTCTTGAGGCCCCCCCACGCCGCCCTCCAGAAATGCTGCGCAAATGCACACTCCCACCAGCATGTCTAAGATCCCTTCTCTCCACACCCTCTCCAGCTCCTGTTGCTCCTTGTCTCCGGGAGAACAGCCATGTCCCAGGTGACTGTGAGCTGGGAGGTGCATTTCCCTGTGACAGGAGCACCTTGGGCTCATGTCTCCTTTGGAGAAGCATCACTGCCGATCCTCTGTGCATGTTTTCATTGTTTTAGTTTTGAAGTGTTGAATGTTTCGAGTTCTTTTACATTTTGGGCGTTAGTCTCTTGTCACATGAGTAGTGTACAGTTAATTCTACAGTTCTGTTTTATAGAAGGATGTTTTGTGTTGTTTTGGTGCAAATTCCGACCTGTGCAGAAGTTTTTTAGTTTGATGTAATCCATTTTGCTTTTTTTTTTTTTTTGCTTGTTTCCTAGGGAGTCAAATTGCCTCTTAGCATATTTTTTTCTGAGTTTTGCTGTATCTCTTGACTTGTCTTTCTGAGTTTTTGACTATCTCTTTCAGTTCATTACAGAGAGTTTAAACGTTGTACTGCATAGGTAGATACTATCTTCCAGGAGTTTGTGCTTGGATTCTGGAGATTTGTTCTCTCCTTATGATGTCACATTTCACTGAGAGCTTTAGTTATCACATGTTCTATTTCTTGTCTTCCCATTTCGGTACTTTATATGTTTCTGTTTTTTTTTTAATATATCTATAGCAATAATATAGAATTAAGCCTCAGATGTCTCTCAGATGACACTGTAGTATTTTGTAGTGATTGTTTGCTGATGGAGTTTGGCCTTTGCTGGCCTCCATGTACTGAGAATTCTGTGTCAGGGCTGTGGAGGAGAGGAGTGGAGGGAGCCACTGCTGGGGGTGTTCTAGGCATGTCAGTCCTGGCTTGTGTTAGGGCACCACATTATGCCATTCTGGAAGCTTCCAGGTCAGATGTCAATCTTACTCAGCGTGCTGCAAAAGGTCAGTGGCAGTCGGGAGGGGAAGAGAAGTGGGGGTGCTCTCTTGTGCCCCTTCTTTGTTGCTCTCACAGTGGGCCCTCATGTGTGGGTGCCCCACCTGCTCTGTATGTCCTTCACCTGGATCCAGGATGCTTCTCTACACTCTGTCTGTCCCCTCTTAAGGCCCCTGGATGGCAGACAGACCTCTGGGCCTTATCTCCATCACTAGGCTGGAATCTCCCCAACCCCCCCCCCCGGCCCTGTCCAAGCTGGACGCTGAGCTGCAGTGGTGCTGCAGTCCCACCGGGCATAGGACTCCCTGGAGCTGTGTCCCTCTGACCAGTGTTGCTCTGGGACAAAGCACGGAAACTCCTGGCCGTCCTGTCTGCTCACGATAGTTACAGGGTAGGAGGAAGGGTTGATGCATCCAGGTGTCAGTGTGACATATCTGTCTACGTGTCCAGCTGTGCCGCGTGAGGGTGACCAGCAGCAGGCTGGGTGGGGACACAGGAAGTGGCAGCTGTGCTCAGGGGAGCGTAGTGCTGCCCCCACCTGGCCAGAGTGAGGGTTGCACCCCAGAGGACAACCAGAAGTTGATGTCAGGTTCAAGGTCATTGTGGCTGCAGTTCTCTTGTTGTAAATAAAGACCAATATTGTGGAGGAATATACACTGTTTGACCCAACAGCGTCCCTTATAACATCCCCCCTCAGTAGGGCCTCGGCTGGGATCAATGTTTGCATTTAGCTGTCACCTCTCCTTCAGCCCTTTTCTTCTGGAGCATTTTCAGAGTCTATCTTTCTTTTGATGAGACTGATATTTTTGGAGAGTACATCTCTCCACTCATTGTTTTTGTTTTTTTGTTTGTTTGTTTGTTTTTTTAATAGAAGCATCCCGAAGAACGGTTTCTCTGACCCTGGTTATGACGGGACTCAGGGTAGAGTCCCCCGTGGGCCCGTGTCCCTGTCAGTCAGTCTCCGCGCAGGCGCGGATGTTCACTGCTCTCGCTGACGACTTTCATCTCCCCGTATAATTACATATTTTCTACCAGAAATGAGGCCTCTGCTAGGCAATGTAAGCTCGGTAATTACCTTTCATCAGCTGTGGCCCTTGGCCCGCTCCTGCATCGATACAACCACCGGACTCATCCTCTGCGGGGTAAGCTCGAGCCGGTCCCCCGTCACTCTCCTGACTGCCTTGGGCATATTCGCTGAAAGCAAAGTCTCTGGTCTCCCTCAGACGGTCTCCCCACTTTTCTCTCTAGTTATCTTTATGGTGGTCTCAAAGGGAGTTCCTATTGTTTGGGATGGTCTTCATGCATTTCTGTTCTCGATTATTTACAGTCCACGCCATCCCAAATATGGCCAGGGCAACATTTGCTTTCTATTTAGCCCTCTGAGTAAACTCTAATGACTAGGATTTGTTTATTAGAGACTCCAGTTTTGCCAAGAATCAAACATGGCTAAAGCTTATGAAAATTCTAGCAATGACTTAATTATTTTTCTGATTTTTCTTCATGAAAATTGAGGTATGAAAAAAAAAGCAAATTTTTCCCTCTTGACACCCAACCCCATGCCTGTCCACTAAGGCATCATTTTCAATAGTAGAGGAGAGAACAGATATGGTGATTAAAAAAAGAATGCTAAATCAATCTGAAGTCAGTTAGGAAGCAGATAAGTTGTTTTTATTATTTCATCTCCCGCACAGCTCACAATATTTAAACACTGGGAAGTGATTTAAGTTTGCGCTGTTGTTCTCAGAACAGTTAGATGTAGCAAAGAAGTTTTAGAGGAAGTGTCTTCTTAGTGGAGCAGGAATCTTCTAGGTCATATTAAATTTTTGATGGTTCTGTTTCACCATAAGGCAGAGTCAGGGAGAAGAAATGTTTGAAGCTTTGCGTTCTGCAAGGCTGCTCCTGTTGGCTCAGGTCCGCTTCAGCAGCAGCCTCCAGAGGACTGGCTGCTCCCCCCTCCGCAGCAGCCTGAGCTGGAGCTGGAGCCCCCTCCGCAGCAGCCGGAGCCCCCTCCGCAGCAGCCGGAGCCCCCTGAGGGCTGGCTGCACTTGTCAGAGCTCTGGTGTCTGCGGCGGTGCAGCCTGTGGGGCTTGTGGCTCAGGCAGCAGCCCCCTCCCCCAGAGCTGCAGCAGCCCCCTCCCCCAGAGCTGCAGCAGCCCCCACCCCCAGAGCTGCAGCAGGAAGACGCTGGGGGGGCCTTAGGGGGACACTTAGGGGGGCACTTAGGGGGGCATTTAGGGGTCTGGCACTTGGGGGGGCACTTGGGGGGGCACTTGGGAGGCGGCTGGCACTGCTGCTGGCTCTGCTGGCAGGACATGCTGGCGGGTGGGTTTCAGGAGCTGAGGAGACACCAGAAGAGAGACGACACATGAAGTTTCCTGCCCTTTCTGCTTTCAGTCACTAAGAATCAGGAAACACCTGCACTAGTTCTAACCTCCAACTATTTTCCCTATATCATTTCTTTGGAACCTGTTAAAAATCCATGTAAGTTTGGCAGGAATATTTATCTGATATGCTAAGTTGTAAACTGAGACCAAATTATATTACAAAACATTTCCAATAACCCAGTTTTATAAGTAGAGATGGAATTGACTCTAACTTTGTTCTCTAATTCTGAAACCATCTAATTCATAGGCCATTTAAGAAAAAAAAATACAGTACTGATTGGCTATTTACATAGCTTCCAAGATAGTTGTGTTCCGTAACATCAGCATTTTATTTCACAAACATCATTATACCTGTATATTTTGGAAAACACTGGCCAACCTCTAATTCCTGCTGACTGGGATGGGAAACACATACCCAAAGCCAGTTTCAGTTCAGACCTCAGATCTCTGCTTCAGCCACTCAGCCCACAAGCCAAGTGCAGGTTCTTAGGCTGCTCTGTGCTGTCAACATAGGGTTTTGTCAACCCATGAGCCTGTTGTCCCCTGTCCAAGCCAGGCTGCTCCTTCGCATATAGAACAGGTTGCATTTCCAAGGTGAGCTGCCCCAGGCTGTCAGGGGGGCAGGAGCTTCAGTGTCTGTACTTGAGAGGCCGTCTACTGCCAACCAGCTCGTTTCCTCCAAGCCCAAAGGTACTGCTGTCACCTCCTCTGTGTCCTCACTTGGTCCCCCCCGCCCTCCGCACTGGACCTCAGGTCCCTGGCCTCCTCCTCTGACACACTGTCCTCCCACCCAGCCCTGCCAGCTGCCTCTGCTCTGGGCTGAGCTCCCCCAGCAGAAGACCCGCTCTGTCCCCAGGACACTCACCAGGCTCAGGGCACAGGTCCTTCAGCACGGCAGGAGGGCAGTGTGCAGAAGCTCTGGCCAGGGGCCTTTTATCCTGGCCTTGGGCCCTGCCCCTGCCTGTGAGACAGGGCCTGGGCACGAGAGCACGCCTCACTCCACACCCAGCTGGGACCTGTGACAAATCATGAGTGCAGCTCCTCCCACTTCTCCCTGTGGGTCTCATGGTAGCTGCTCCCAGCTGGAAATAGGACCCACTGATTCATTCTGGGATTGGGGTGCACACATCACTACATCATTCACCACCTTGCTATCTTTGGAGCTTGGCTGTCGTAGGATCTCGCTTCTAACTCTTACACCTATCTATAGCTCTCCATTCCCTGTTCCCCAATATTGATGTAATGTCTTCTGACAAATGTTTTAAACCAAGTGTTTAATACATTCCTTCCTATTTTAGTCCCACTGGAAACCCTGGCAACATACACTGTAGCGTCGTGCTTCAGTCTTCTTGAAATGGCAGCAGACTCCACGTGTTCATCCTGTTCCTTCTTGAAACACTATTTCGGTGAGATTTTCAAGCTGATCTCTGTAACTAGCTTATTATTACAAGTGTATCACTCCACTTACAGCCTCAACTTTGTCCTGTGTATTCAGAATGGGTATTCAGTTGTGTGTGTACATATTTCCTCAGTGAACATTTTAGTGAAAGCGTGCTTCCACATATGTTTCTTGGAGTAAACTCTGTGAACACAAGCATTCACGCTTTAGATCATGCCAACCTTCCAAGCTGATCATGCCAATTTGTTCCACTTTATGGGAGATAAGCATTACTCTGCACAATGTCACCATATGAAAAACTGTCATTTGATGCATTTGAATTGAGTATGTGCAGTGTGATATGTTTTCTGCTTAGTAATGATCATGAGTATCTTTTATATGTTTGTTGATTTTCATATTCTGAAAATTGAAATTGTCTGTTTTTTGAGAGGTGTTTCTCTATGTGTTTATCTACCATTACTATTATAAAGTCTTGTCTGTGTATTCTGGGTACTAATGCACTATTTTAAATAACTTGTAAATATTTTCCCCCCAAAAAAATACTTTTTCTTTACATTTTAGTGGTGTCATTGGCTAAAAAGGGGGTTTATTTTCAATGTAGCTACTTTTCTGGAATGTTATGTTTTTTGTACTTCATGAACTTGAGAAATCTCGACCACTCATAAGCTTTGAAGTGGATTGTTTCCTATTTCCTTTGAAAGTTGTATGACTTTGTTCTCTTTTAAAAATCAAGGTCTTAACTCGTCAAAATACTTACTACAATTTCCAGATGGATAATCAGTTATTCCTTGTCACAATAAAATATCGCACTTTCCATCCTAGTGTGAAATAATTCTTCTGTCATAATCTATTTTCCACATTTTTGTAGATCTATAATTAGACAAACAATTCTTTTCATTGCCAATCTGTCTACCCTACTCCCTTGTGGCTATAAGTAAATAATCCATTGGGATATCTTATTCTATGGGTTCTAAAGTTTTCTTTCCCTAAGACTGATTGTCTTGGTGATTGCTAGAGTTGTTTTTCTTTCTTAAAATCTTTAAATTCAGCTGGCATCTGCACAAATAAAAATAAGGAAACTAAAGCACATGGTTTCATAATTTTGATAATTCATACACTGGTGTTTGAAGAATTTGTCCAATTTTGTGATTTTCCTCTTTTTGTGTTCATGAATATGTTTTATCTCTATTTATTTTGGTATTCTGTAAGATAGTCTTCTCATTTTATCAAACTACACTAAAGTTACATTTTAGATTTTTTTTTACTCCTTTCAATTTCAAAAGTATTTATAGCTGACAGAAAATCTAATAGAAATCTAATCTATTTGGTCTTCTGACTTTGTATCTGACAACTTTTCTGACCCTGATCACTTTAATTTCCTGCTGTAATCATACTCAGGCATATATCCTTTCTTTTCTAAGGTTTATTTCAAATTTTATTTGCATATATAACTAATTATTTGTTGAATGATGAACTACCAAACTTGCCTCCAGGCTGTCATGCCATTTTTTATATGCAACAACGTAAGTCACATGTCTCATCATCGTAAGCATCACTGAATTGTGTGCATTTCAAGTCTTCTCCAATTGAAAATAAAGAAATAAATTTGAAAAGCCAACCTAGTTTTACATGTAATCCTTTGCTTACTTGTTTGACAAACATGAAGCAATAAATATTTAAATGTGTTATTGTATTTCAATTTTTACTATTCAATTGTATATCATTCTAGGCCTTTTTGTTCCTGTGCTTTGCCCATGTGTTTGTAGATAGGTTAATTTATTTTCTCTGAAACTGCTTATCACAGATTTTTATTACTGATTTTGCGCTAATAATTATTTTAGACTAGTAATAATTATATTACTGATTTCTTTTTCTTTTTTCTCATCCATTGTTTTCCTAATGTTTTCTGCCAAATACATTTATTTAACTATGTAGCGAAGTGTTTGCCATGCTTAAAATGTTTTACCCAAGTGCTTATAAATGCATGATTAAATCCATATTTTCTACTAATTTTGGAGTACTTGTTTATTATTGCTGCTATAAACAGACGTGTGCAGTGGAAGAAAGCAAATTAAGAATTTCTCATGGGTATAATTCTGACTATGGGATACAGGATATATTTCTCTGAGCCTAAAGTAATTCTCAGTAAATATCAGCACTTTTCCCCTCATACCTCATACCTTATGAAAGCCTGAAATAAGAAACATGCTGTCAGAATATCAACACTTTGTTAATGCACATTCTTTGAATTAAAATGTACCCAAGTCACTGAGATCCAAGCCCAGACCTCATGATGTTCCTTCCTGCTGCGATCTTATGACATAACCCAAGTGAGATTGGTTGACGTCTTGGGTGCCGCCCTTTCTAACTGCAAAGGCATGAACAGGATAGCGCCTGTTTCATCACATCCGGAGTGGTTGGGCTGGCTGATTCTCCTGAGTCAGAATGAGCTATGTCATCCAAGTAATCAATACCTTGATTGTACTCTCATTCAATAAGCTTTAAACAAAGTGAGCTGGATCCAGGTAATTAGGGGTGGGTTTCTACAGGTGATAAGCTTGTATAAGGGACTGTGAATATCTTAGAGTGAGAATCCTCACAAACAGGGCTTATGTCATAAACAAAATAAATTCTAATGTTAATAAATAGATGTTTAAACTCATTTCTCATCAAATGCAGAGACCTGTGTTAAGAGCTGTTGAGGGATACAGAAGTATAAGACTCAAACTAGGGATTTGAGGAAAGGTAAATTTAGGTATGTTTGAGAAAAGACTCAGGAAGAATGACACAGAGATATATATTTAAACAGCTCTGTTTGAGAAGTGGATAAACCATAGAACAACACATGGACATTTCACAGAGACAACCAAGTTCAAAATAGAAAATATAGTCTATCTCAATTTAGAAAGAACACTTCTATGGGCTCTCCCTGGTGGCACAACAGGTTAAAGTACAGGGCATTATGAAGCTCTCTGAAGTCACTGCAATACAAGTTCAATCCCCAGCCAGGAAGCTGACCCACATGGTGCAGCAGACCTCTCCTGACCCTTCTGCTGCTCCCCTCAGCAGTGTACTTTGTCAATCTGCCTGTTCTG
>NW_004567141.1:2484910-2487396 GCF_000260355.1 Condylura cristata
AACTAGAAATATAGCAAAGGATCTGAATGCACAAGCCTCAAACATCAATTCCGAAGGGGATGCTCAGCTAGAGTGAGTGGGGACCCAAGATGAGACTTCCTTAATGACCTGGAGGGATTATTTCAGAGGGTGAGGGATGGAACCCAAAGAGGGATGAAACAAAGGAGAAATGCGGCAAATGAGACACAGGATGACTTAGGGAAGGGGACACCAGATGCTGACAGAAACATGACAAGATGTGTGTACACACACATAGTCACATTATCAGTCTCTACAATAGCCCTAAGCAGAAGTATACATGAGCACACACACATGCATCCTTCAACCACACATTAGCAGAATTCATCCTGCTCCATCAGGCCAGCATCCACTCTCCTTTGGAGACTCCAGTGCTCTTCCCCAAGCTGAAGGGAAGAAGCTTTCGGCATCTGATCATCTCAGCTCTAAGTCTCCTTCATTTCGTAACTTGGTCCAGTTGTTTAAAGCTTGGCAACACCACAGGTGAAGCTCATGTCATCTGACTTACTAAAACCCAGATGTGAACTCTAACCCTTTCTTTTCAATCACCTAAAAATGAGGAAATCACAAGACTTTCTTCAAGGAAAAAAGAAATGCCTGTGTTCATATAGATAACTGAATTGCAACCTTAAGGCTCTAGCATTGTGAGAGGCTTATGAAACAAAAAGAAAAATCACTTCAAGTATGGCTGTCCCTGTTCTAAAATACACTCCAAACTTTGCCCCATGGGGGTTCTCTCCTTTGGCTGTTCTACCCCCACAGCAGCTGACCTACAAGGTCATCTACAAGACTACATTTATCCTTCCTCCTCTGCAGACTTCACCTTGGCCCTCCCTTATAGCCTATGAGTTTTTCTCTAGTTAGAAAATCAAGTCATCTCTCTCTCCTTTAGGAAAAACCATTGCTGGTTCATATTTTCTTATTAATATTACCATGAAACAAAATGGCATTGTATTTGATAACCAAATCTACTCACCTAGAAAGCAATTGTAATTTTTAAAAAACTGGATGTATTGTCATTGTTTAGAGCCTGTGACATGATATAATCTCTCTACGAGAAATTTCCTTGACTCTTCTTGGTGAGTTGTTGGTATATGAGTCCTATTCTAGGTCGGCAAAGCCTAGAGTAGGAAGGATGCAGTATTTTACACAAGGCCCTTCACTTTATGTACAGCATTCAGGGTGTGTCAGAACCAGGAACTTCTTAGGCCCATCTGACACTTTAACCAGGTTCTTATTTGCTATAAAACAGGCACAGAGACACACACAGGCAAACCCATATACAACTGCAGAAAACACACACTCATATATAAGATGACAAAGCGTTGGAGGAGACTTTGAAACCAGATAGGCCAGAGCCATTAAGAGTACAGCATTGAGAGCAGAGGATTTGAGGACCCAGCTTCAAAACTAAGCATATCCGATACCCCTCAGAAGGAATATACAAAATTGTCATTCTTGTCTCCACTTCAAAGTAGACCTATTCTTATTAGGAACGTCCCTGAGCTCCATGAAGAACAGGGAGGAGCTGTCAGTCATCCCTTGTCAGATCCAGGTGGGTGTGGAGGTGAGGCAGGCTCTCATGCCCAGGCCCTGTCTCACAGTCGGGGGGCAGTGCCCAGGGCCAGGATAAAGGTGTCCTGCCAGGGCCTCTCCACACTGCCTTCCTGCTGTGCTGAAGGACCTGTACCCTGAGCCTGGTAAGTGTCCTAGGGAGAGAGCAAGGCTTCTGGTGAGGGCGTTCAGCCCAGAGCAGAGCAGCTGGCAGGGCTGGTGGGAGGGCATGTATTAAGGGAGCCAGAAAGGTGGAGCCAGGAGAGTCAGAGACTGACAGACCTCTGGGGTCCAGTGAGGCTTCACTCATTTGGGGTCCACAGCTCTGCAGTGGTGAGGTCCAGGAGGAGAGAGCAAGCCACCAAGCCAGCAGCTGTTCTGAGATCCAGAAGAGGCCTCAGCAAGGGAGGGACCTGTGAGGCTCCTTGGGGGCAAGATTCTCAGCATGAGGAGAGGGTCAGAGCTGTGCTCCTGTGCTAGCTGGCAGCAATGGGCCAGGCAAAGCATGAGAGTCCCCCAGAATGCACATTCCCAGGGGGCTTAACAGACCCAGGTGAAGCTGCTGGTGTATGAGGTGGTATTTGCAGAACATAAGACAAACCTGTGAGTGTGGGCACAACTCAGCCTCCTGTCTGGCGAGCGGGCAGGCAGGAAGCCACCAAGACGCCCCTGCACCCTGATGTGGCGTGTCTGGGTGAGGAACTATTAAGGGTGCTGCTGTGATAGGAGTGACAGGGGCTATATTCTGTGTCACCTGAGCAGATTTCCATGTACGTCCAGACATAAGAGGCTGCTGTGTCTGGGCCTCACTCTCTGTCTGTCTCCCCTCAGCTCCTGAAACCCACCCGCCAGCATGTCCTGCCAGCAGAGCCAGCAGCAGTGCCAGCCGCCTCCCAAGTGCCCCCCCAAGTGCC
>NW_004567141.1:2488182-2493418 GCF_000260355.1 Condylura cristata
TTTTTACACTTGTCCAACTAACATCCTTTAGAGCAGGGCAAATTATTCTTGGGCTCCAAATCCAACCAAGACCCACTATCGCCTTAGTTGCCACGTTTCCTATTTGTGACAGTAATTCAAGTTTTCACCTTCTTTTAAAGAGATACTGACTTTTATAGGATGTCCTCTATTTGTGTTTGATGTTCCTGACCAGGCCCAGGGTGCATTTGATAGCAATCCCATAGAAGTGATAGCAATCCCGTAGAAGTGGTTTGTTGTTCTTATAGCTTGAGATCAAATTTCACATTTTCTATAATTGTCCTATTGCTGGGATACTGAAAATGTAAATGGAAGAAACATTTAGGAGCGTTCTGATAAAGCTGAGACATTCCTATATACTGCTCAGGCTTTGCCAGTACAAAATCCTCCCCACCTCTTCTGAGGAAATTCACCCTGCTGTGCCTGAGGCAATGCTGTGCCTCCCCTGGATAGTGGCCTTAAGAAACTCCAGATCACTTCATGATGCACTTTCTCTCTGTGTCTAAACCTAAACTAGTCAAGCTCCAGCACACCACCAAGATTAGGAACAAAGCTTGATGCATGAACAGGTGCTCCATTCTCTATACTCTGTATATATGATTTTCCATATCTACACAGTCATGCACCCAGGAGTGTGTGTAGAGTCGACATTAGGGAGTGGGACAACTGTGGGAGGCCATTCAGTTGGGCTAGATCATATTCATTGGCACAGGTTTGCTAAGCTGATTTCCTAGACTTAATGATTGGGAGTTAGAAGGACTCAAATAGTTCACTTCTTTGTACCCAAAATATGGATAAACAGGTTTCCACACTAAATAAAATGCTAAATAAAATGGGATATAGAGAGATACTGGGTCCATGGGCTTAGGGGTGTTGGAATATTACAGTGAAGTTGCTCTGCTTTTCACCATGACTGTGACCAATAAAACTGTCAGCAGAGTCCCTGAAGTTTTCTTCTGTGATTGTTCTTCTCTGCAGGTCAGAAATTATGAAGAGATGCAATGCTGTTGAATTGAGAAACCTAAATGCAGTAGAGATGACTGAACTTCAGGAAGGAAGGGCCATGTGGCAACATGTGGTCACGAAAGGCAAAGTGGGTGTGGCTACTATCCATAGCTGTGGGGCATCCAAATCAGGGTAAGGAGATAATGAATCATGGGGGCAGATCATTTACTGAGTGATCAAAACATCTTCTGGATTTGAGAGGGCTATAGAACAGGAGAACCCAGAACAGATTAAGATTGACTGTTGCACAAGCTGCCTGCCGAATGGGCCCTGTGAACCTGCAGATCCAGCGGTGTTTACAGGCACCGTGGCAGGTCGGTGCCTTCTAGAGAATTTGGCAGCCACTCAAAAGTGCATCAGTATACAACCTTAGAATGTTGGCGAAAAGCCCTCCCCTTCCCTGGGAATACTACTCTTGTGAAACAGCCTTTTGCTTCTGGGTCTTAGCAGAGACTGAATGCTTAAACATGGTAAAGAAATCATCCTGATACTTGGGTTCCTTTCATGAGCTGGGTATAATTTGACCCACAAAACCATAATTTTGAGTGTGCAAAGCAGAACTCCATCATCACGTGGAAGTAGAGGAAATGGAGTAAGTTTGAGCAGGTCCTGAAGGAACAGGTTTCATGAATGATCTGAAGGCTCAGGTCCGTCTTCTCACTTCCCAAGTCTTTCCCAAGCTTCACTGCAGGATCATGGGGCATTCTCATAGTCAGTTTACAGAGGAAGAGAAAACTCCAGCCAGGATCACAGAAGGCTCGGCGTGAACAACGGCATGACCTGGTTGTAGACAACGTTACATCACTTTCTGTGGCTTCCCGAAGCACAACGCTGAAAGGAAATCCTCCTGGTGTGGATAGCTTCAAGCGGTGCATGGCAGTGCATTCTGGGGAAAGGGGCAGGCACACAATTGTGTCCAATTCATGGATGACGGCCACAGGTGGCCTGGCTGCCCAAGGACTGGAAGAGAGATTAGAAAACTGATGACAAGCAGGTCAGTGAGAGAGATATATGGATAAAATTTTCTACATATTGAAAAGATAAAAATAATCGGGTGCAGGGATCTTCCTGTCTCGCCCACTGCTCCCCACAGCAGTTACTTCATTTACCTGCCTGCTCTGCTCCCCATTCTGTCTCTGATGAAGCCTCAAACCACCCCTGCACCTCTGGACTTACCCCAGTTCTGTATGCACAAATAAATATTTTTCTAAAAAGATTAAAATATTTGTTACTTGTGTCATCTTTAATTGCATAAGCCAATTCACATGAAATATTTATTTGAAGAACCATGAGTTATACAGCAAGTAAAATACAGTGATAAGCACATACATACTCATGGAATTCACTGCTTGTGTGTGCCCCATCACCTTGAAGCAATTGATTTGCTAGAACAATGCAGTGAGCTTTTGAAGGCCTAGTTATAGCCCCAGCTAAGCAGTAATACCATGCAGCATTAGGAAAAGACTTTTGAAGAATTGCATGAGCCCTGAGCCAGCTTCCAGTACAATGATTCTATTTCTTTTTTTTTTTTTTTAAAGATTTATTTATTTGTGCATACAGAACTGGGGTACAGGCCAGAGGCTCAGGGGAGGCGAGAGGCTTCACCAGAGACAGAGTGGGGAACAGAACAGGCAGATCAATGAAGTACACTGCTGAGGGGAGCAGCGGGCGGGTCAGGAGAGGTCTGCCACGCCATGTGGTCACCTCCGGGGCAGGCGGGAATTGAACTCATGCGGAAGTGGCTTTAGATTCTCAGTGCTGTGCTTTAATCCGCTGCGCCACCAGGGAGGGCCGATTCTATTTCTTTTATAGCCAGGAAATAGAGATCTGATGATGAAGAGGTGAAATGGGAGGGGCCCCACTCACTACTACTTGTAGTGATCAGCAGTCACCACTGTGCTTCCTGACCCTGTGGGCTTGCCCTCTGCTGCCTGGGCATCTTCCTTCCAAAAGGAGGAATGCTAACATTAGACGGTTCCATTCACACAGCAATTCCTTTGAACTAGAAGTCAAGAAATTAAGTTGGACACTTTGAAAGCCTCATGCCTCTGAATCAACAGGCAGAACAGGAAGTTACTATGCTCACCGGAGCGATGGGTGCTGATGGACAAGGGGAGATTGGGCTGTTATTTCACGAAAGAGGTAAGGAAGGGTATGTCTGAAGTAGTCATCTCTTAGTACTATTATGCTTTTGATTAAGGTCAATGGAGAAACGAATATAAACAAATCAGACAGGAAAGCTAATTGCTCAGGTCCTTCTGGAATAAATGCTGCACTAGCACTGTAATTATAATGTATATTTCTCCTTCATTGTTAATGAATGTTTGTATGTATGCAAATCTCAAATATCTGGTATTTTACCCTTCTTATCCTGTTAATCTTTAGTAATCTTTAGTCTTACATAGTAGCACTAAAGTGACAAGATAACAAGAAGACTAAACATCTTTATAGGACTGTCATGGGCAAAGAGCTTGCTTTCTGTTGGACACAGGATCGTTGTATCATGTTAGCTAAAAATGTTGACTTGACAGGGTCTTTACATTGACACTACATATGGCTCGAAAAGATTAATGAAAATATCAGGAAGACAAGTAGTAGGCAGTGACAGCTAATTATATATGTTGACAAGGTGGCTGGATTTCAGGTTAACACCAATCTGGATGTTGCTATGAATTTATTCATTAATTGATTGACATTTAAACCAACAGATTGAGTAAAACAGAGCTCCTGCATAATGTGTCTTGACCTCATCCAATTATTGAAAACACTAAGTCCTCTGAACAGCATTTCTGTCACCAAAAAGACACTTCCTCAACATTTCCTAAATTTTCATCTTGGCTGATGGCTAGCCCACAACTATGGAGACATCATTAAAATACAAAACATCTCTGTCTCTGTATCACTTCATCCATGTTTGTACATGTTTAAAAACATACATACTATTGGATCTGAATCTCTGCAACTCTGAAGAATCCAGATGACAGAGTGATGATAATATATATACATATAGGTGTACATGTGTGTAAAAGAAGACAGAAAGAGTGGACTGAGTGATAGATACAGAGAAAGAGTACATGCTTACAGGGAACATTTAAGATAAGTAACATCAATGCTATTCCAGGACAATGGGAATTGGGAACATGGGTGTCCTTCACCCCCATACGGGCCAATTAGGTCAGAGATCAGTTGTGCCTCAGGAAGAGGAGTGAAGAAGCTGGATGATTCTGGAGGAGGCTCTGTTCCGCAGCAGGGAAGTGCGGCCAGAATGCGGCTCTAGGAGGGTGCGCAGGGGGCAGAGAGTAGAATTTCATGGAGACAGAGGAGAGAAAGAGAAGATCTGCCTGGAGGTGACACAAGAATCAATACGTGTCCCAATATTTTGGGACCAATTTGTGTAGGGACTAAAATTATTGAGAATTTGGTAGGGAGGTCTGTTATCAAAATATTAATAACAATGGAATTATGTTTTCTTTAATTTTTTCCCTTTTTAATTGTGTGTGTGTGTCTGTGTGTGTGTGTATCTGTAAGGTGAAGAAGGCTTCAGTATTATTACAAAATAACCAAAGATCAACAAGAGGAAGAAAAACAATGGACCAGGTGAGCACAGAAAGAGACCAAAACACAGGAATGTCCATGCATAGAAGCATCTAAGATTTGGTCTACTCACTTATTTCAGGGACAATCAGAGTTGGGACCATGGACATCATTCAGCCCCATGCTGCTCAATTAGGCCAGAGAGTCGGTGCCCTCAGGAACAAGGGCCAGCCCAGAGAGGACAGGAGAAGGAGAGAAAGGCAACCCACGAAGGAGAGACTTCAGGCAAGAGGCTGCGCAGAGGCCTTGTTTTATTGTTTCACAGCAGCCAGGCAGAGCCCTGGAACACACCACAGGGGGATTCTGGGTCCCTGACAGGCAGACAGAGGGGAGCCCTGTCCTTGGGATCCAGGACAAGGAATGGGGGTTCAGAAGAGGCCTTGAGGGGCTGGACTCCAGGCAGGAGACACTGTCTTCACAAGTTCAGGCTCCTCTGGGACTCAGACTCCAGGTGAACCCAGCAGGAGACAGGCCAGGTCCTCACAGTTGTTGCCCTGAGTTCTGCTCCTGTTGGCTCAGGTCCGCTTCAGCAGCAGCCTCCAGAGGACTGGCTGCTCCCCCCTCCGCAGCAGCCAGAGCTGGAGCTGGAGCCCCCTCCGCAGCAGCTGGAGCCCCCTCC
>NW_004567141.1:2493660-2499965 GCF_000260355.1 Condylura cristata
CACTTAGGGGGGCATTTAGGGGTCTGGCACTTGGGGGGGCACTTGGGGGGGCACTTGGGAGGCGGCTGGCACTGCTGCTGGCTCTGCTGGCAGGACATGCTGGCCGGTGGGTTTCAGGAGCTGAGGGGAGACAGACAGGGAGTGAGACCCAGACACAGCAGCCCCGCCCGCCTGTCCTCTTATGTCTGGACGTACATGGAAATCTCCTGCTCAGGTGACACAATATAGCCCCTGTCACTCCTATCACGGCAGCACCCTAAATAATTCCTCACCCAGACACGCCACATCAGGGTGCAGGGGCGTCTTGGTGGCTTCCTGCCTGCCCGCTCGCCAGACAGGAGGCTGAGTGGTGCCCACACTCACAGGTTTGTCCCATGTTCTGCAAATACCACCTCCTGGCCCTCCCCACTGGCACAATGGGTTAAAGCCCAGCACTGTGACACTAGCCGCAGCCACCTCAGCACACTTTGATCCCCTCCCAGGGAGGTGACCCACATGGCTCAGTAGAGTGGCCCTGTCTCCCGCTGCTCCCCTCAGCAGTGTACTTCATCAGTCTGCTTGTTCTGCTCCCCACTATCTCTGGTTCTCTCTCTGCCCCTGCAACTCTGGCCTGTACCTCAGTTCTATACACATAAATAAATAAATGTTAAAAAAAACAAAGGTACTTAAACACCAGCAGCTTCACCTGAGTCCTGTTAAGTCCCCCAGGCCCATCACTGCTGGCTAGCACAGGAGCACAGCTCTGGCCCTCTCCTCATGCTGAGAGTCCTGCCCCAAGGAGCCTCACAGGTCCCTCCCTTGCTGAAGCCCCTTCTGGGCTTCAGAACAGCTTCTGGCTTGCTGGCTTGCTCTCTCCTCCTGGACCTCACCGCTGCAGAGCTGTGGACCCCCAGTGAGTGCAGCCTCCACTGGACCCCAGAGGTCTGTCAGTCTCTGATTCTCCTGGCTTCACCCTTCTGTCTCTCTGAATCCATGCCCTCCAACCCAGCCCTGCCAGCTGCCCTGCTCTGGGCTGGGCTCCCTCAGCAGAGGCCCCACTCGGTCCCCAGGACACTCACCAGGCTCAGGGCACAGGTCCTTCAGCACGGCAGGAGGGCAGTGTGCAGAGGCCCTGGCCAGGGCCCTTTTATCCTGGCCCTGGGCCCTGCCCCTGCCTGTGAGACAGGGCCTGGGCACGAGAGCCCGCCTCACTCCACACCCAGCTGGGACCTGTGACAGGGCATGACTGGCAGCTCCTCCCTGCCTCCTCCCAGGGAGCTGGCACAGTCAACCATCAGTGTGTGCTCCTTCTCCCTTCTCACACCTCCTTGGAATGTGTCCTCCAGCCCCGACTACCTGATGGTCTGTTTTCAACAGAGACTGAAACCTCTGCTGTGTCCCAGCCACCTGGCAGGTGTGTGTGTGTGTGTGTGTGTGTGTGTGTGTGTGTGTGTATTGTGTGGCCATTTTGACACTGAGGCGCTCCATACACAGGATAGGGCATATCGGTTAGAGGCGGTGCAGGGTAATCTGGGCTGCCTTGCACAGTGGAACTGATACCGGGCAGCAAGGATGCTAAACTGACCGAGGCCACCGCCCAAACACTTTAGGGGTTACTCTCTGCGTCTTCCCATGCACTCGTTGCAAGACCACACGGGCTTAGGAAATAACAGGATTTATTGAACAAACCAGGGGCTGGCTTGTTACTGAGGCCAATAGCAGCCACTTACTTGACCCAAAGCTGTGTCCAGTATTTTCCAGTCCAGCCCCAAAACTGTTACAGTGGTGTCTTCCTGCTACTCAGGACACAGATCCCCTCTCCCAGACAGTAGGCCATGCGCCGAAGATGGCGTCTTCCTGTCAGTGTGGACACGCGGCAGCCGATCTATAGCGAGGATCCAACTCACAACTGTAGCAAAAGATGCAACAGGAGCTGCTCCTTGGGTTGTGGAGATGGCCCAGCACAGCAGCAGATAGGCGACTCCCAAGACAACAGCTGTAGCGGCCGAATGACCTGACCAACGGCCACACTCACAGGTCAGCAAGGCGCCAGACTCTGGGTCTCCCGTTGTCTCCCCAGACTGCTGGCCACCAGAGCCCTGGATTCTGGGTCTCCTGGTGTCTCCACCAGGCCTACTAACGCTGTCCCACAGCCACTGCCCAGACGAGGCTCTGCACAGTGGCCTTTGCTTGCGGCCCATGCGGGGCCCTCCCTCCGCCACCACATGGACCACTCTGCGCGGCTGCTGCTGCCTCACTGCTCTTGTGCAGCCCACTTCTCAGTCCCTTGTCCACTATTGTACCAGTCACTCCTCCCCACTTTCAGCATTTTCTCCTGGGCCTTCTAGTTTTACCAGCTACCACCTCTGGGGCACCACGGTAACAGTGCAGAGCATCAGCCACCTGTTGCAGAATGAGAACTTGATTGGCCCAGAGGCGTCCACCAGGGAAGAGGGTGAATCTGTGCATGAGTAACAGAGAGCTCAGTGGAGGGTGAGAGGAACAAGCCTTGGACATGTGTGGGGGGAAGTTTTGGGCAAGTGCCCCCAGGTCCGCGAGGTGGAAAGACCTGACAGGACAGGAGAGCCTGGCTTCTCTAGGAATCCAGTGTCATGGCTGCTCCTCATCACACGAAGGACCTTAGGAGGATGGAAGGTAAGATAAAGTCTACTGTCAACTTGATATGTAGTAGGAGCTTCTTCCATACCTGTGGCGATACTGTGAGGAGCAAACTCAGAAAGTTAATTGGCTGAGGCACCATAGAGCTGAGGTAATGAAGAGAAGAAAATCCTCCCTCCAGAAAAGTCCCAGATAATGTGACAGACTGGAATGAGACATTCTTGGTCAATAGTGCCTAAAACCTAGGTCATCACAGGCAGGAGAACCAATGTCTCCAGAGACAGCGTGCACACAATGTAAGTGCCTGTGCTGTTCTGGGCATATTTTACAAATTACATGTGTGTCTTCTGTACATACAGTTATGGGGAAAGAGACAGAGGCAGCGCTAGAAGTAGAGCAGATCAGAGGACACACACACACACATACATGTACAGAACCACCAGTTTCCCTTTGTACACTTTCTCTTGCAGTCTGCTCTTCTGGGCTTCAAAATTGGCCCAGGTCCACCATATCCCCTCAGGAAGCCTGTCCTGACCCATAAGGAAGACTCCTCCCATCCCCCACACTGTGTGCACGCAGGGCAGCATCTATGAGTGCCATCTGAGGCGCTGTTCCATGAGTTCCCATCCCTTCTCCAGTCCCCTTTAGTGTCCCCAGTAGAATGTATAGTTCTCCTACACATCAGTAGTAGAGCATCTGAGGTACAATAAGCATCTGTCCCTGCCCTACTTCCATGCTTTATACCTGCATCTTTCATTTATGAGACAGCACAGTTCACGTGCCATTTACTCTGTATTCTTCATGTGCCATAGCCTGTGAATAGTTCAATAAAAGATTTGATATCATAGCTGTATTTCCTTTCCACACCAGCATAGTATAAGGTTAGGACTAGCATTGACATTACCGTTCACAAGCAGCGATTCCCGATGGTTTAGTCATTCTGTAGACTCGCGAGGTGAGCCCGCACATTGCCATGAAGAGATCTGCCCAGTCTCACCTGGTATGACATTGGCTCAGCTTGTTCTAATGAACTGAGTTATGGGGCATAGCCAGAATTTCCATGCCTGCCTCTCCTATATGCAGCTCTTAATTCCTAACATGATAGGGCAAGGAGATCATCTGACCATGTGCCTAACTCAAGATAGGACAATCCCTCAACCAAAGTTTAGTCATGAGTCAGCATCATCATTATATATGTCACCTGACTGACACCTTGGCCTTGCATATTAGTTATCAATGGCTTTGTAACCATGTGCGAGACACATTTTTCACTACCAAAGATTTCCTTACGTCACCTATTCAATCAGGAGAGTCTGTCTGTCTCTTATGAAGTCATTATCTTATCTTGAGGAACAGAAAGGTATATTAATAAAATCTGGTGGGGAAATAATTCAGATGATTTAATTGTGCTCTGGTCCCTCCTACTCTGAGCTATTAGTAACACAGTGTATGTATCACACAGTTCTTGGAATGTCACTCATGGAAGCTGCACTGCATGCACACAGTGTTGAGGTCTGAAGCGGAACTCCTTATGGGTCAGGCTTCCTGAGGGAGTATGAAGGACACACTGCAATTTAGGACCCCCAAAGATCAGAATCCAGGACAAAGCATATGGAGGGGAGGTGGTGGTTCATCCTTGGGATGCCAAGGATGAACCTGTAATATGAGGTTGGGGGCAAAAAACAAACAAACCTGGGATTGGTTCTGCACATGTGTGTGCATGTGTGTGTGCGTGTGCATGTGTGTGTGTGTGTGTGTGTGTGTGTGTCCTCTGCTCTGCTCTACCTGTGGCGCTCCCTCTGTCTCTATCCAGGGGTGGGTCTGGAGCAAAGTGGGATGCAGGCTGAGGAGGTGACAGCTGCACCTTTGGGCTTGAAGGAAATTAGCAGGTCAGCATCTGGTGGCCAGCAGTCTGGGGAGACAATGGGAGACCCAGAGCCCGGCGCCTTGCTGACCTGTGAGTGTGGCCGTTGGTCGGGTCATTCGGCCGCTACAGCTGTTGTCTTGGGAGTCGCCTGTCTGCTGCTGTGCTGGGCCATCTCCACAACCCAAGGAACAGCTCCTGTTGCATCTTTTGCTACAGTTGTGAGTTGGATCCTGGCTATAGTTCGGCTGCCGCGTGTCCACACTGGCAGGAAGACGACATCTTCGGCGCGTGGCCTACTGTCTGGGAGAGGGGATCTGTGTCCTGAGTAGCAGGAAGACACCACTGTAACAGTTTTGGGGCTGGACTGGAAAATACTGGACACAGCTTTGGGTCAACTAAGTGGCTGCTATTGGCCTCAGTAACAAGCCAGCCCCTGGTTTGTTCAATAAATCCTGTTATTTCCTAAGCCCGTGTGGTCTTGCAACGAGTGCATGGGAAGACGCAGAGAGTAACCCCTAAAGTGTTTGGGCGGTGGCCTCGGTCAGTTTAGCATCCTTGCTGCCCGGTATCAGTTCCACTGTGCAAGGCAGCCCAGATTACCCTGCACCGCCTCTAACCGATATGCCCTATCCTGTGTATGGAGCGCCTCAGTGTCAAAATGGCCACACAATACACACACACACACACACACACACACACACACACACACACCTGCCAGGTGGCTGGGACACAGCAGAGGTTTCAGTCTCTGTTGAAAACAGACCATCAGGTAGTCGGGGCTGGAGGACACATTCCAAGGAGGTGTGAGAAGGGAGAAGGAGCACACACTGATGGTTGACTGTGCCAGCTCCCTGGGAGGAGGCAGGGAGGAGCTGCCAGTCATGCCCTGTCACAGGTCCCAGCTGGGTGTGGAGTGAGGCGGGCTCTCGTGCCCAGGCCCTGTCTCACAGGCAGGGGCAGGGCCCAGGGCCAGGATAAAAGGGCCCTGGCCAGGGCCTCTGCACACTGCCCTCCTGCCGTGCTGAAGGACCTGTGCCCTGAGCCTGGTGAGTGTCCTGGGGACCGAGTGGGGCCTCTGCTGAGGGAGCCCAGCCCAGAGCAGGGCAGCTGGCAGGGCTGGGTTGGAGGGCATGGATTCAGAGAGACAGAAGGGTGAAGCCAGGAGAATCAGAAACTGACAGACCTCTGGGGTCCAGTGGAGGCTGCACTCACTGGGGGTCCACAGCTCTGCAGCGGTGAGGTCCAGGAGGAGAGAGCAAGCCAGCAAGCCAGAAGCTGTTCTGAAGCCCAGAAGGGGCTTCAGCAAGGGAGGGACCTGTGAGGCTCCTTGGGGCAGGACTCTCAGCATGAGGAGAGGGCCAGAGCTGTGCTCCTGTGCTAGCCAGCAGTGATGGGCCTGGGGGACTTAACAGGACCCAGGTGAAGCTGCTGGTGTTTAAGTACCTTTGTTTTTTTTAACATTTATTTATTTATGTGTATAGAACTGAGGTACAGGCCAGAGTTGCAGGGGCAGAGAGAGAACCAGAGATAGTGGGGAGCAGAACAAGCAGACTGATGAAGTACACTGCTGAGGGGAGCAGCGGGAGACAGGGCCACTCTACTGAGCCATGTGGGTCACCTCCCTGGGAGGGGATCAAAGTGTGCTGAGGTGGCTGCGGCTAGTGTCACAGTGCTGGGCTTTAACCCATTGTGCCAGTGGGGAGGGCCAGGAGGTGGTATTTGCAGAACATGGGACAAACCTGTGAGTGTGGGCACCACTCAGCCTCCTGTCTGGCGAGCGGGCAGGCAGGAAGCCACCAAGACGCCCCTGCACCCTGATGTGGCGTGTCTGGGTGAGGAA
>NW_004567141.1:2500565-2518063 GCF_000260355.1 Condylura cristata
CAGAACTCAGGGCAACAACTGTGAGGACCTGGCCTGTCTCCTGCTGGGTTCACCTGGAGTCTGAGTCCCAGAGGAGCCTGAACTTGTGAAGACAGCGTCTCCTGCCTGGAGTCCAGCCCCTCAAGGCCTCTTCTGAACCCCCATTCCTTGTCCTGGATCCCAAGGACAGGGCTCCCCTCTGTCTGCCTGTCAGGGACCCAGAATCCCCCTGTGGTGTGTTCCAGGGCTCTGCCTGGCTGCTGTGAAACAATAAAACAGGCCTCTGCGCAGCCTCTTGCCTGAAGTCTCTCCTTCGTGGGTTGCCTTTCTCTCCTTCTCCTGCCCTCTCTGGGCTGGCCCTTGTTCCTGAAGGCACCGACTCTCTGGCCTAACTGAGCAGCATGGGGCTGAATGATGTCCATGGTCCCAACTCTGATTGTCCCTGAAATAAGTGAGTAGACCAAATCTTAGATGCTTCTTTGCATGTACATCCCTGTGTTTTGGTCTCTTTTTTTGTCTCACTTGGTCCGTTTTTTTCTTCCTCTTGTTGATCTTTGGTTATTTTGTAATAATACTGAAGCCTCCTTCACCTTACAAACACACACACATCAAAAAGAGAAAAAATTAAAGAAAACATAATTCCATTGTTATTAATGTTCTGATAACAGGCATCCCTTATCAAATTTTTATCATTTCAGTCCCTACACCTATTTGTCCAAAAATTGTTCTTGTGGGCCCTCCCTGGTGGCGCAGCGGTTTAAGGCGCAGCACTAAGAAGCTGAAACCACTTCCGCATGAGTTCGTTTCCTGCCTGCCCCGGAGGTGACCACATGGCCCGGCAGACCTCTCCTAACCTGGCAGACCTCTCCTGACCCGCCCACTGCTCCCCTCAGCAGTGTACTTCGTCCATCTGCCTGTTCTGCTCCCTGCTCTGTCTCTGGTGAAGTCTTTTGCCACCCCTGAGTCTCTGGCCTGTACCCCAGTTCTGTATGCACAGATAAATAAATCTTTAAAAAAAAAAATTGTTCTTGTGTCACCTCCCAGTGGATCTCACTTCTCTTTTTCTTCTCTGTCTCCATGAAATCTTCTGCGCTCCCCCTGCCCACACTCCTGACAGAGAAATCTGGTCACATTTATGAACTTCCCTGCTGCATAAGACAGTCTCTTCCAGAATCCTATGCAGCTTTTTCACTACCGCCTTTAATTCAACAACAATCACCTACCATCTTAGCTGCCCCACTAAACTCATGTCATACCACATGGTCCCACTCTGCCCTCCTTCATATATGACTTAGTCCTGCACCTCTGGACATTTCTTTGTACAGACAATAGTTTGTGTCTATTTCAGTAGCCGCCAAATTTTAAGGTCTCAAAAGGGGTAATTTTTCTTGTTATCTCATAAGTACTCCCAGTCCTACCATTCGTTCTTCCAATGTTCCCAGTCTTGTAACTGCGAGAATATTTGCTAACACCAATCTGTGAGGGTCACTTTGATTCCTTCTGTACCATCCAGGCATGTTGCAGTTCTATGCATCCTGGTAGTTTCACTTCCAACATGTTCTTCTTATGAAGCCTCGTGTATCATGTAGTGTTTTCTCAAGTAAGTGATGTAAAAGAGTCTGTATTTGTCACTTTGTCACAAAATTTAGTTTTTTGTTATGTTCTGTGAACTTACTATAATGCTACTGGCCTTAAAAGTTTTATTCGATGTGATGGTCTTCTGAATCCCAGATAGACTTAGGAAGGTCTGATGACTTTCTAGCTTTGTCGAAGCAATGGGACATAGTATAAAATGACTGTTTTGTGGACCCTTGGGGAGACATATTTATTATTCTAAAGTTTCTATTTTTCTTCCTGCATATTTACATATTTAGTGTTTTTATTTCTCTATAACAAACTAATTAGAATTAATACATATTCTTTTTTATGCATGTATTTATAATGGTATTATGCGTTATAATTTCTCTTGTGAATTTCATAGTTAACAGCCATGAATATTTATTGTCATATTTTTATTTAATTGCCACATAATAAAAGTCTTCAACTTAGAATGTCTTGGCCAACATGTATGTACATTCTGAATTTAATTTAAAATTTATTTGACTCATCAATAACTAGTATATGAAGGGAGTATAAATTTACCTTTCATAAAGGTAAAAAGCGCTTGTATACATTCCACCCAAATTGTCTCTTTCCTTCTGCATTCAAGCTTAATTTATATAACTTTTAAGTGTGTGCCTATTTGATAGGGAAAATAAACATTGTCTTTTTTATACTTTTTTATATATATATTTAACATTTGTTTTGTCTATCTCTTTTGTACATCATTTTCATTGGAATTTTTCCCTATTAATCTATAAAATATAATTACATATTACTTTTTAAATCTTAGTCCTAAAATCTTCACTGTAATTTCCTCCTTGTTATCTTTCTTTTCAAATATTACTATGTTGCTCTTTTCCACATGAATAGTTTTTATTTGAGAGTAAAAGAAGGTGATCACTTTTTTTTTTCTCTTATAGCACAGCTTTGTGAGACACCAGACATAAGAAATAACCAATTAATCTTTCTTTACTACTTAAATATTATTATTTAGCAATGTGTACTATTACAAAATATATATATATATTTGATGGATGAAACAAATAACCCAACATATTCTTGATATAGGATCTGGAGGAGAAAAATAAGTTGCGTGCAGTATAAGTCCAGGATGATTTTAGTTGAACACATCAAAAATTTGTTAGCGAGTAAGGAATTTATAGATAGACATAGTAAAGTAACTTGGAAAATAAATGATCCCAATTACTTCTGTCCCATTAAAACATGTGAGAAATCACTTTTCTTTTTCATTTACTTTGTATTTTCACTCTAAATCTTGGTCATGTTCAATCCCAACCCTGACAGCAGAAAATTAGGAAAACAATCATTTCCTTAATAAAATTTCTTTTGTTGAATTGAATCAGTTGCTGACATCACACAATCAAGGCAACTCTTGATCAGCTTCCAACATGCTGCCAATGTGTCATCCAGATCTAAATCAGATTGTATGATTGCTTGGTGACCGCATCACTGGAGGTATAACCTATATGAGACCTCAGACCAATGGACTGAATACTCAGTGCTCTGATCCTGAGTAGCATTCACCTCTGTGAGCCAAAGAATTGATATCCTGACCACTCCCTTATAAGTAAGCCTTTTGTAGCAACCTGAACAGGAAGATAAGAGTCATACTTGGACAATCTAAGGCTTATGCGTCCTCATGACATATATCCACAATTCTCCAGGCCTTATGCTAAAAACCAAAGTCTTATAGAAAAATTATTTGTAAATTCTTAAGTCATATGCAATGGCTGGTTAATGGTTACAAAAACAAAAAAATCTATTGCTTTTGTTGCAGCATGCTAGGTGTGCATGCTAAAAGGTGATTAAGGAAAATGATTATTAGGATGATGGTAACTTCTGGTATGCATAAAATTTACAGACAAAATTCAATGAATTTTAAATATGTCATCTTACTCAATAATCCTGACAAACTAATGAAGTAGAGGTTATTAAAATCAATTCATAAATAAGGATACTGAAGCGGAAAAGTTAGACAATTTGCCCTAATCTATAAAATAATGTCAGAGCTAGAATTCATGCCCAGGATATTTGGCTCCAGTGGCACAAATCAAATTTCTACATAACTTCTCCGAGTTTGAAATGGAGAACTGGGGTGTGAGCCCCACGCACCACACTTAGAAACAAGCATAGACATAAACAAACATGTGTTTATACAGATACATGCTCTCTCCAAGACAAAGTGACTTACCACACGTAAACATGTTTGGTGGCATCTACACTTCTTTGTTCAACTCAAGACACTTAAAAAATCCATGTTGCTAGAAGAAGAGGGATGGTTGAAGGGCCACATTCTGAGAAAGAGAACAGAGAGACAAGTAGCTCTAAATATAATAAGGTGGCAGCTGATGGTAGGAATTCACTCACCTCCATTTCTAAGTGGCCATATTCCCAACTGGAAGCACTTGCCCTAACCCCCATGGGGAAACAGGGAGGAACTGCCAATCATCCCTTGTCACAGGACCTGGGTGGGTGTGGAAGTGAGGAAGCTTCTCATGCCCAGGTCCTGTCTCACAGCCGGGGGCAGGGCCAAATTGGGCCAGGATAAAAGGGCCCCTAGCCAGTTCTTCTCCACACTGCCCTCCTGCCGTGCTGAAGGACCTGTGCTCTGTGACTGGTGAGTGTCTCAGAATGGGAGCGTAAGATTAGAACTGAGTGGGAGGGTAGGTGGGGCAGGGTTTAATGAGTGGATTAGCAGAATACTGAAAATCTAGAAATACTAGTGTAGGAGAATGACCTGGGTGACAGGAAAGATTGGAATAATGATGATTTGTGTGCTCTAAATAAAATAAGTTTCGTATATTTTTGAGTTTTTTTAGATTTTAGGTTAAATTAAAACAATTCATTCTTTATGAGGAAACTACTGTCCCTTCCTCAAGGCCTCTACTGGGACTACAGCATCTCTTAAACATTAGAGAACAGAGGAAGCCTATAAGGACTTGATAAACACGGTATTCCAGGTCCCTAGACTCATGCTGTCTAGGGTGCCAGATTGTCTGTAGCAGAAGCCCCAAAGTTGAATATGAGTAAGAAACAGAAATGTGTGGCACCAAGCTAGAAAAATGAATGAGGCTGAGTGTTGTAGAGAGTTCATAGCCAGGCCTGGGTTCACTTCAGGCACCTGGACTCAGCTACTCCAACTTTATTCCAACAATAAAATTTAGACCTCACTTCTCCAATTTGCCATTATTTGCATTAATTATATTATTTATATTATATTGCATTACATTATATTACATTTCTGCCTAATATACATGCATACATATATATGGCAGGCTTGCAAATTCAAAGGGTGTTCATATGAGCTGCTTAACTAAATATATATAGTTACATGGAAAACTATGTGATTGATAATAATATATGTCTGATGGAAGATTCTTCAGTTCTTCCTTAACAAAGAGTAGTGTGGCTCTTAAATGACTCCTAGATTAAATGTTTCCAGAATTCTAAGCCATGCAGGATACATTTGAGCCAGACTTTATGAAAATCGATTTTGCTCTTCCCACTGAGATGACATAGACTTTGGGCGATTTTGTAATACACCTGCGCTCTATGTCTTGCTTCGTTAAAATAAGACAATCCATGTCAGCTTTATGAAGAGATCCTAGGTTCCAAATGACATAGTGTAAAAGCTTTTGGCAGACTATTTTATATCCATGACTTATCATGAAAATGTCTTTTAAATGTAGGAAAAGACATGATGGAAAAGACAACCAGATAGTTCCTTCCATGTGCTGCATCTCACTCCTTGTCTGTCTCCCCTCAGCTCCTGAAACCCACCCGCCAGCATGTCCTGCCAGCAGAGCCAGCAGCAGTGCCAGCCGCCTCCCAAGTGCCCCCCTAAGTGCCCCCCCAAGTGCCAGACCCCTAAATGCCCCCCAAAGTGCCCCCCTAAGTGTCCCCCTAAGGCCCTCCCAGCGTCTTCCTGCTGCAGCTCTGGGGGAGGGGGCTGCTGCAGCTCTGGGGGAGGGGGCTGCTGCCTGAGCCACAAGCCCCACAGGCTGCACCGCCGCAGACACCAGAGCTCTGACAAGTGCAGCCAGCCCTCAGGGGGCTCCGGCTGCTGCGGAGGGGGCTCCAGCTGCTGCGGAGGGGGCTCCAGCTCCAGCTCTGGCTGCTGCGGAGGGGGGAGCAGCCAGTCCTCTGGAGGCTGCTGCTGAAGGGCTGAAGGGCACCTGAGCCAACAGGAGCAGAACTCAGGGCAACAACTGTGAGGACCTGGCCTGTCTCCTGCTGGGTTCACCTGGAGTCTGAGTCCCAGAGGAGCCTGAACTTGTGAAGACAGTGTCACAATCCCTCTTCTGAATCTTCATCCACTGGCCTTGGAGCCCATCTTCAGGCCTCCAATCTCATCCACGCGTCACAGACAATGAATCATTGCCCCTTGTGGTGTGTTCCAGAAACTGCCTGACTGATGTGAAACAATAAAACAAGGCCTCTGCTCAACATCTTGTCCTTCTTGGGTGCCATTATTTTCCTCGAGTATGGAGGAAGCTCCAGGTTTAGCTTCTGTGGTGGGAGTTCTAGCTCCTATGGAGGGTGCTTCAGCTCCAGCTGCTGCAGAGCGGGGAGCAGCCAGTGCTCTGGAGGCTGTGCTGAAGTGGACCTGAGCCAAGATGACCAGGACTCTCTTCCTCATGCTCCTCCTGCGCTTATCTGAGTGCCTTGAGGTGCAGTGATGATTCTGAGTCCTAGCTTTGGGGAAACTTCTGCTTTAGGATTCAGAATTCTGAATCCTTTTCTAAAAATGTACCTGTTGATTTCTAATACCATCTACGTGGTCTACTCTGAGATCACCAAACCACAGATTCTCACTGCTCTGCTAATTTCCTTGTAGACTGTAGCCTCATATGGGAAAATAAAATAAGCAATTTACTCACCATTTTGTTTTACACTTTACCTTACCTGCTTGGGTCCCAGTTTTCTTTCCATGGCTATCTTCATTCTACCTGGGCACCTTGGAAATAAAATAGGTGCTAGTTACATGTTTGGAAATGGAAAGAAATGAGAGAAACTGTCCTGGCCTTGCACGCTAACACTATTTCTCAGGTGAATCCTATATTGTCTAATAGAGCATAATTTTGGCATTGCTCATGAGCACAGTGCCTTGAACTTTGGGGTTTATTCAGAATCCAACTCAGCCCTCTGGGCAAAACCGGGTAACAGATATCCAATCCCTCTATTGCTATCCTCCTTCTACTTTGGATGCCATCTCAGCACACCTCAAGATTTCTCTTTCCTTCAGTCAAAAATTTATTTAGAAAATTACACACAACATTTCTGCAAATAGACCATAAATTTCATTTAATTCTAACTAGAAACATACATTTAGGGTGCTAAAATTGTTCATATGGGAGAACAAGGCCAGAGCCTACATAAACAAATGAAATCAGGAAGACATAACCAAAAACAAGATTGAGGTCTGAGGAATTCTATACAAATTGCATGGTAACTCAAAACAAAAACCTGGAACAGAGGCACAAACCATCAGTAAGCAGGAAATAGAGAAAAGACAATATAGAAATTCAATAAAAGAAAATGGCTGATAAAAGCATAAGGAAACAGAAACAAGGAAAATATAGAACAACTAGAAAACAAAAGATAAAAAAAAAGCATAGTAAAGCCCTCATACATCAATAATTACTCGACACAGAAGAATACTGAACTCACCAATCAAAAGTCACAGAATTGCTAGATGGATTAAAAAAAAACTCAAATATATGTTATATACATGACACTTGCTTAAACTATGAAAACAAGCACAGCCTAAAGGTGAAGGAGTAGAAAATAGTACCATAAAGTGATGGAAGATTTACAAAGCAGGAAAAATCATACTTATATAAGATAAAGTAGACATCTAATCCTAAAACAAAAAGATAAGGATGGACAGTATATAATGATAAAATGATCAACTAGTCAAGATAATGTGACATTTAGTATGGTTGCATCCAACATAGATGTAGCAGATATATAAAGCAAATATTAACAGATCTAAATTGAAGCATTTGACATATGACAGCAACACAACAGTAGTGGGGGATTTAAATACCCTACTGACATCAATGGACACATCATTCAGACAGGGGGGAAAAAAAAACAGGGAAAAATGGTATCATGTGACAAATCAAATGAGATAAACTTTAAATATATTTATAGAAAATTCTATCTCAAACTACACATTCTTCTCAAGTACACATAGAACACTCTCAAGAATAGACCATATGATAGACACAAATATGTACTGATATGTTTATAAGGACTGAAATAATATTAAATATCTTTTCAGATCAGAACATAGGAAGCAAAGAAGGAAGAGAGGTAAAACACCAACTATGCGAAGATGAAACAACATATTACTGAATAACTACTATTGGGTCTGTGAGCAAGTCAAAGGAAACATCAAAATATACCTGGGGACAAATGAAAATGATGACACAAGTTAGCAGAATTTATGGAATACAGCTAAATGGTACAAGGAGGAAAGTTTTTAGTAAGTACAAACCTACCTTGGAGAAGAAAAATCCCAAAGGACAAATCTAAGCTTATAACTAAAGGATTAGAGAAAGAAGAAGAAAGTAAGCTAAAAGTCAGTAGAGGGTAAAGAGCAAAATTAGAGCAAAAAATAAAAATAAACAAAATACAGATCAAAAGGTAAAAATATAAAAATGGGAGAAAATAAGAATGGGTCTTTGAAAAGATAAATAAAGTAGACAAAACCTTAGTAGTATACTCAAAAAGAGTAAAAATCTAAAATCAGAAACTAAAGCTATAGCAGATATTATAGAAATTCAATGGAGCGCAAGAAAATGTTATGAACATCTATATGGTAACAGATTGGACAATCTAGAAGAAATAAAAATATCCTAGAAATATACAACTTTGCCATATTTAATCAGGAAGAAATAGAAAATCTGAACAGACCAATCATGAGTAAGGAAGTTGAAACAGTAATCAAAAAAACCCTAACACAACCATGGACAAGATAACTCCATAAGAAGATTCACTTCTACTATACTTTCAAAGATTAAATGTCTATCCTTCTCAAACTCTTCAAAAAAATTTTAACACATTTTGCTAACATTTTTTTTTTTAATACTAGTTTAAAACTCTGTGTGTACTTTAGGGGAATATGTTTTAAACACATTTTATGAGGACAGCATTATCCTAATGCTAAAACCATACAAGAACATCACAAAAATAGAAAATTATATAGATTAATATCACTGATAAACAAAGGCCCTCAACAGAATACTAGCAAATCAACTCAATAATACATCAAATGAAGCGTATGTCATAATCAAGGAAGGCCTATTCTAGAGATACATGGATAGTTTGAGATACACAAATCAATCAATGTGATAGATCAAAAGAAGGACAAAAATATAGTTATCTTAACAGATACAGGCAAAATCAATATCCAGGTATAACAAAAATCCTCAACAAAATAGATATATAAAAACATATTCTAACATGATAACCCTATATGCATATGACAACCCCATAATTAACATCATAATCAACTGTGAAAAATGGAAAGGTTTTCCTTCAAGACCAGGTACAAGATAATGATATCAACTCTCACCACTATTATTCACATAGTATTAGAAGTCCTAGTCTGAGAATTTACACAAGAAAAACAATAAAAGTTATCCAAACTGGAAAGGAAGAAATTTTGTAGATGGCATGGTAATAGACATAAAAAAATTCCAAAGACTTTAGTTTAAAAAAAAAAAAAGAAGGCCCTCCCTTGTGGTGCAGAGGGTTAAAGCACAGCACTAAAAAGCTAAAGCTACTTCCACATTAGTTCGATCCCTGCCCCAGAGGTGACCCACATGGTGCGACAGACCTCTCCTGACCCACCCGCTGCTCCCCTTAGCAGTGTACTTCGTTGATCTGCTTGTTCTGCTCCCCAGTCTGTCTCTGGTGAATCTTCTTGCCGCTCCTATATCTCCAGCTTGTACCCCAGCTCTGTATGCACAAATTGTTGGGGACCGAGGCCGGCATCTGGCGTCTGTCAGCAGCCATAAAAAGGTGAAATGGAGTCCGGATAGAGAAAAACATCCGGGTTGCAAAAGGCATGTGGAAAGAACTCCCTGCCCCCACCTTTTCCTTTTCCTCTTTCTTTTCTCGCCCATTTTCGCCCCTCGCGAGATCAACTGCCACCAAAACATGTTGCATTTCTATTGGCCTTCTCCCTTCCTGGCATCCCTCTCCTCCTGTATAAAGCTGAGATAAAACCCAATAAAGAGCTCTTTCTTTGTTCTGCTACACGTGTGTGACTGCTTCCTTTGTTCGCCGGACCTGGGGCCCTGAATCTCCGGCCTTGCTGGTCAAGGTCCCCCACAACAAATAAATAAATCTTTTTTAAAAATGGTAAATAAATATAGTAAACTGGAAGAAAAGATCAATACACAAAATCCTGGTGTATTTCTCTCCACAAAATAAATAAATAAACCAGCAGAAAGAGAATTCAGAGAGGATATCCCATTTATAATCACATAAAAAGAATAAAGTACCTAGGAATAAATCTAATTGAGGAGGTAAAATATCTGTACACTGAAAGCTATGACATTGTTCAAAGAAATAGAAGACACAAAGAAATGGAGATTCTGTTCATACTAGGAATAACTGACATAGTTATAAATGATCAAGTTTCCATTTTTCTATTCTACAACATATCCCAAATTAAAAAAAAAAGATGTTTCATAGTTTATGTATCATATAGAGGTATACTTCAAGCTATGCTACAAAGCAACAGTAATCAAAACAACTTGGTATTGAAATTAAAACAGACACACAGATCAACAGAATAGAATTGGGAGTTCAGAGATAAACCCAGTCATATATTGAACACTAATTTATGACAAAGGAGACAAGAACTTACTATGGAGAAAGGGAAGGCTCTTCAATAAATGATGCTGGGAAAATTGGACAGTCACTTGTAAAAGAATGAAATTAGACCACTATCTAACAAAATACACAAAACTAATTCAAAATGTATCAAAAACTTGAATGTAAAATCTGAAATCATAAAATATTTGGAAGAAAACATAGGAAATAATCTCCTTGAAATTTGGTCTGAGATGCACTTGGAGATTCTACTCCAAATGGTAAGGGAGACAAAAGTAAATGTAAGGGAGACAAAAGTAAAAGTAAGACTACCTCAGACTAAAAGGTTTTCACACAGTGAAAAAACTATCATCAAAACAAAAAGGCTTCCTACCAAATGGGAAAATATATTTACAAATTGCACACCAGCCAAGTGATTAATGTCCAAACCATGTCAAGAATTCACACAACTCAACAACAATAAAGTCAAACAACTTAATTAAGAATTGGGCAGAAGATCTAAGTAGACACACCAAGAAAGATGACCACAGGCATATGAAAATGTGTTCATCATCTCTTATTAGAAAAATGCAAATCAAAACAAGAATAAGATCTCACTTTCTACTAGTGAGAATGTCTACTATTCAAAAGCCAAAAAACAAAAGCAAAAACCCACAGATGGCAAGGGTATAGGCAAAATCAAGGCTTGTAGAGTGTTAGTGGGTATGTAAATTGATGAAGTTTTACAAAAAAATAAAAACAGTGTGAATATTCTTTTTTAAAAAATATATAGAACTGCCATTTGTTTCAATTATCCTGCATGTGGGTATTTATTCAACAAATATGGAAATTCTAATTCCAAGAGGTATATGCACCTCTATTTTCATTGCAACATTACTTTCAATTATTAAGAAATAGAGACAACCTGAAAAATCATTGGCAAATGATCGAACAGAGAATGAGAGGTGTGTACACACAGTAGAAGACTTACCATTTGAGTGGCATTTGAAGGCATTACACTAAGTGACATAAGCAGAGAAAGGCAAATGCTGGGCGATTTCACTCATTTGTGAAAGATAAAGAAACAGCACCGAACCAAAAAAAAAAACAAAAACAAAAACAAAAACAAAAACAAAAAAAACAACAAAGCAAAAATAAACTTCTACACTCTAAGACTGAGCTAGCAGTTACCAGAAGGGAAGTGATATGGGTAAATCAGGTAAAAGAAGTCAGTTGTATGGTGAAAGATGGAAACTAGACTTTTTATGATTAACAGAATGTATTCAATATAATTGTTGATTTAGAATGTTGTACATCCAAAGTTTGTATAATGCCATGTCAGTGTTTATTAAAGGATTCAGAAACTTTAAAAAATCAGTCTACATCTTCCATGTCTCTCCCTGAGCTCAAAGTGTACTTTTTCAGGTGAAATATTTCAACTTTATATTTTGTACATAAATCTTGATTTTTCATCAAAATTTTTCAATAACAGATATCATATGAGATTTAATTATTAATTAACTGAGTTTATTATGCTTTGATAATATTGCTATGAAGTGCACAAATAACCAACACCATAAAGTTTACATTTTAAACCATGAGACTGAGCTGGTGAAGGTGATAGCAATGACCCACCACAGGAAGAGTGTGGTTCACCCTTCACAACTACTGTGACATCACAACTAGCGTCCCTATGTCTTTAGTCAATCACTCCAGATTCAAAGTCCCAAGAGGAATTGTTTAATAGGCTGATTTTTAGTATGTGCAGTTTCTTGGTTATTCCAGGAAACTAGAAGTCTCAGTAATAAGAAGGAACTCAAACACAACACAAGTAGTGTTTTCTTATCCTTTTCAATTAAGTCAACAAGCATCATACTGACAAATTTGGGACTGATCACTGGCCAAAGTGGCACATAATCTCCAGGCTACTGAAATAAGATTTCTCAGGTAAAACTATGCTAAATCCCCACCCAGTGTAATGGCCCAAATGAGCCCAAGGTGTGCTTGAAAGCCAAGGCTCCTCTCTCCTATCTTAGACTTCCTAAACACAGGAACCAAATATCTTGTCAGACTAAATATCATGAAAGAAAAGATTGTGTCACCCTATAATGTCATGAAGCTGTTGTTCTATGTTTTCTTCTAAGAGTTTTATAGTTTTGTTTGTTTGTTTAAAGGTTTATTTATTCATTCACACAGTACTGGGGTATAGGTGCAAGACTGTGAGAGGCTTCACCAGAGACAGTTTGGGGAGCAGAACCGGCAGATAGATGAAGTGCACTGCTGAGGGGAGCAGCAGAAGGGTCAAGAGAGGTCTGCCACGCCATGTGGTCACCTCTGGGGCCGGGGATCAAACTTGCACTGAAGTGGCTGCCGCTTGCTTGCAGTGCTGCATTCTAACCAGCTGCGCCATCAGGGAGGGCCTGAGTTTTATAGTTGTAACCCCTCAATTAGATTCTTCATCCCCTTAAGGACGTTGCTTGCTTTTTTGTTTTCTGTGTTTGTTTATTTGGAGCTGTAGGTGGTGGTTAGTCAGTCTCACTCTTTCACATGTGGACAAAAAGTTGCCATAGGACCCTTTGTGGAAAAGGCTGTTGTTTCCTCAAAAACATATCTTGACGCCCTTGTTCGTTGCCTTCTCAGAATTTTGAAGATGTCATTTAATATTATTAGGATCCCTTGTAAGAGACAAGTCATTTTTCTCTTGCTATTTTCATGTATTTCTCCTCATCATTTTCTTTCAACACTTTGACTACCATTGCTCTGGATGTGAATCTCGTTACATTTATATTATTTTGAGTTTGTTGATCTTTTTGAATGTAGAGGCTGTTTTTCCTTACATTTGTTTATAGCGTTTTTCTGATTCTTACTCTCCTTTTCCATCGGTGATTTTGTTACATATATGTTGGTGAGATAATTGGTGTCCCGTGTTTTTTTAAGGTTCTGTTCACGTTTCATCATTCTTTTTCTCTTCACCTGCTCTTAGATTTCATAATGCATATGAATCTATCTGAAGTTTGCCAGTTCTCTCTTTTACCAGTTAAAATATATTGTTTAATCTCTAATGAATTTTATCATTTCAATTCAAGAATTTTCAGTTATTTCTTTTAAAAATTAATTTCCGGCCCTCCCTGGTGGCGCAGCAGGTTAAAGCACAGCACTGAGAAACTAAAGCCACTTCCGCATGAGTTCGATTCCCACCTGCCCCGGAGGAGATCCACATGGCGTGACAGACCTCTCCTGACCTGCCCGCTGCTCCCCTCAGCAGTGTCCTTTGTTGATCTGCCTGTTCTGCTCCCCACTCTGTCTCTGGTGAAGCCTCTCGCCGCCCCTGCACCTCTGGCCTGTACCCCAGTTCTGTATGCATAAATAAATAAATCTTTTAAAAAATTAATTTCCATCTGTTCAACATTTTCTATTTGACAAGATATTATCATACCTTTTTATTTAATCATAGCTTCTTTTAATTCTTTAACCATAACTATAATAGCCACTTTCATGTTTTCCTTAAAGTGTATTAATGTATTAAGTCCAATATCTGGACCATCTCATAGGGTGTTTGTGCTGCTTTCTTATGTCCTGTGTACGAGTCACACCCCCTGTTTATTTACAAGTCTTCTGTAAATTTTGTTGAAAAATTAACTTCTTAGAAAATGTGGAAATTCCAAACACTGATCCTTCCCTACCCTCTCAGCATTTGTTGCTGTTGTCTGATTGCTTGGTTTCTATTGTTTGGGGAGGTCTTTGTTTGTTCAGTGATTGTAGAGACTACTTTAGTGTGACCTATTTCCCCTTAGTTTGAAGCTTGTATGTTGCACCTCAGAGGGCTCACCCGTAGAGATAGACATAGTATCCTGGATGGAAATAATTTCACCTGAGCTCTGTTAGTTTGTCTCTTTCTATGATGATTTCTCTAATAAGCTCTGTTCACCTACAGGTATCACACCTAGATGTTAGGCCCCTTCATAGAAAATTGTTTGATTTTTTATGATATTCTATAATATAAATTGTTCCATAATCTAATCCAATTAAATATAGGCCCTTTTGCAGAGGTAATTTTTAAGGTCAGTCTTTTAGGTCTTTTCTGAACCCTCATTTTCCTGAATCCTCTCTAGTAAACTAGTTGTGCTATGATTTAGCTTATTGCTCTCATTAATCAACAGCTTACTCACTTGCCAAAAACAAAAAGTTCTTCTTTTCTAACATGAATTTTCCCAAACTCTGTTCTGAGTAAAGGCAATTCTTATAAGAACTTCAGAGTTCTCTGTTATTTTTGTGTGCTTCTTCCTCACAGTCAAATCATTGGGACACTGCTCTGGAATGTAAGGGTGGGCACAGCTACCTGTTTCTCTTGGAGGCAAACTGTCATCTTCATTGGCTGTCTCATCATGAATTCTACCCTGCAAGATGCCATGGGACAGAAGCAATCAATGCACCAGTATTCTCCCATGCTGCACTGAGGCAGGTGGAGAAGGCTGGGAGAAGGAAGGTGCCAGTCTCTTGGGCGCCGTCTTCTGGAATTTAGTCTGCACAACACTGAGCTGGAGCTGGCATGAGAAAGGCTGGCCAACTTCCAGGAAAACTCAGAAGTCTGTACTGGGAACTAGGGAAAAAGAAAGCCCCATCTTTTTAATCACAGCATTCTTGAATAGAGTCACTGTGATGCTGAGTTAGAAAAGTTCGGCGGGGAGCACATTATGGCTTGAATGCCATTCAAGAAGAAGATTTTCTTGAATGAAAGTACCTTAATTCTTTTAAAATAAATTTCAACAATTATAATTGTTTTACTGGGGTAAGTGTCCAAAGTGCCTCTTCGTGAGGCCTTATGGGAAGCCTACCTTTAAAGTTTGGGGTTTTATTTGGCTTTGGTAATTTTATCATCAATATCTCTCATTTATTTATATTTTTACTCAATCCTTTTATATTATTTTATTTTTAAAATTTGTTTCTTAATTTTTTGTTGATGTTGCATTGGTTTATACTGTCATTAGTGTTTTGGGTTTGTTGGTTGTCCCTGTTCACCATAGTACACCTACGTACCATCAAAGTACCCATCGGCATTTTTTGTGGGGTTAATGTTTAGAAAGATTAAGTTTTGAAATTTTATGTATTTGCAGATTTTCTTTTATAATTTAAAGTGTTACTTTCATGAGTATGAATAGCCTAAACTCTGAGCACACATTTATTCTTTCTCCCTAAATCTGAGAAACTTCTCTTCTTCTTCCCTGGATAGTAAGAGAAGGAGGACAAAAGAAACTGACTTCTTTTAAAAAGAAAAGATGACACTAAGGTCATCTTTTCCAGGGACAATTTTTTTGTATTAAAATAAATGTCTTGGCCTTCCCTGGTAGCACAGCAGTTTAAAGCACAGCACTAAGAAGCTAAAGCCACTTCAGCATGAGTTCAATCCCCGCCCTAGAGGTGACCTTCATGGCGCAGAAGACCTCTCCTGACCCACCCACTGCTCCCCTCAGCAGTGTACTTTGTCAGTCAACCTGTTCTGCTCCCCACTCTGTCTGTGGTGAATCCTCTCACCACTCCTGCACCTCTGGCCTATACCCCATTTCTGTATGCATAATAAATAAATCTTAAAAATAAATAAATAAATGTCTTTACGCCCAGTGGTCTGAATTAAGAGGCCAGTGTTGTGATCTTACACTCAGGATAGCTGGTGATTTGATTGAAGCCCTACTAGAGGGAAAGGCCCAAACCATAAGACCTCTTACTGCTTTCTTCTCCTCCAAAACAACAACAGAACTGAGTTCTGAAATGGGTTACTGGTGGGACTCATGGCATAAGATGCCTGGGCACGGTCTCTAAACTAAACTAGATTTGACAACTGAAGTAAAAACACCATAGTAATCATGAAGTGTAGTTGAGTTTACCAACTAAAGAATCCTACTTCACACCCAAGTGTCTGATTTTGTCATCCTGGGTTAATATTGATCTGAAATGAACCTCAGAATATAGCACTTGGAAAGAAAGTATTTGGAACACTGAGTTTTGCAAGCATTGATGTCAAGAACTGTCTTGGACCCAAATAACTACCATGAACCATTGTTTGCATGGAAAGGTGAGAGAAGATACATGAGACATAGTCTCATGCAGGGAATTTTATAATACCATATAAACCAGCTATGTGAGGTAATTACATATATATTATATAGGACAAACAGCAAACACACTGGAAGATTTCTCAGTCTGTTGCCTTGTGTGTGACCTGAGTGGAGTGGCTAAAGGGTTAACTGAGCACTGAGAATGCTCGCCAGAGGATGGAAAGTCATCATAGGTGGAAGTTCCTGCAGCTACTTTTCTCAGAAGCTCGTTGGCCCATGCCCTTATCAATATAGCACATAACAGTCCTACTCTCTCATGAGAAACAGGCACACAGGCTTATTCTAATAATAATTTTAAAAAAGTAAGTTACTAATGTACGAAAGGACATCTTGTGAGAGAACCTTGTAAGAACAGATTTGCCTTTTGCTCTGAAAGCATGTATAAGTAGAACATGTTCAATCAAGTCAAACGCAAAACCCTTTCTTGCAGTCCCCTGTCTGGTTTGTACTGTGCAGCTGTGCCCAGGTCTCTGGATTCCTAGAGGATTCACACAGTCAGGTATTGTCAGGGAACCCATTGCACAGACCACAGGATTTAGATTGGTCATTGGAAGGCAAAGTTTCTAAAGACAAAGAGAAGATGTAGAGGAAATTTAAGGAGAATTAGCACCATGTGTAAAAGGAGGGGAAAAGGGCAAAAACATCTGTTACCCAGAGAAATGGGGTCGCAGATAGGGAGTAGGAATGAGAAGAGATGGGTAATTCTTAGGGATGGATGCCTGTCTACTATTAACAGGAATGTTAATAGTAGAGAATGCCATAGAATTCAACCAAAATTCTAGTGCAGTACATTTAACTGTAACTAGTTCCCCATTCTTGCAGCTGGCAGACATGTAGAAGAAGCCAGGTAACTTTTTCCTTCCCGAGCAAAGCCTTCAGAAGAACTCTCAAACCTTAAGTAGGTGCAGTAAAGATTAGACAGTCACGCGGGGCTTACAATTGAGATTTTTTTTT
>NW_004567141.1:2518374-2523398 GCF_000260355.1 Condylura cristata
TCCTAAGACAGCTGCCCATGTTTCAGATAGTTTGCGGTTTATGTCTATGTCCTATTTAAAAAAATGTACAAGATGATGTAAAAATAGACTGTCATAAAAAAAAGATTAGACAGTCATCGGTCAACCTCAAGGAGGTGCATCTGTGATGTGTGAGGCTTCAAGAGTGTGGATTTTTGTGGTGGGGAAAATAAGTAGCTGATATATTGAGATCACAATCACTTCCCATTAATGCTTAGTGTATGTGAAGGCTTTCAGAGGGGCAAAGATAAGAAGTAGATGAAAGGGATGAGAAGAAATAAAGAGGACAATGAGGAAGAAGAAAGTAAGAGAAGAGGAGTCTGATTCTGAGCCTCTATGAATCCCGTGCTGTTCTCTGGGTCCTGCTCTAAAGGAGTGAGGTAGGTTTCACCCTTTTTCTCACCTCTTCTCATTCTCAGTGACTTTCCCTTCATCTACACTGTACCCAAAGCCTGCCTCCGCTAGGAGCCTTCCCAGATGAAGAAGGTAAACCCTTGTTAATCTCGTCCTGCTGGATCAGGTCTACAGCTGCAATTCTTCCTCTGGCTTCATTCTGTTTTCCACCATGATTAAATACTTATCCTTCACCTCACACCCCAACCCCGTTTGCCTTTGTTCTAGACATAACATTTGAAGGCCTTTGAGTTTTGCTCCAATAATCAGAATATCCCTTGTAATTGCTCATCTTTTCCATTTAGTTAGATAGCTCCTGAAGCCCTGCTGTGTGTCAGGCATTAGGACCCTAAAGGACCCTAACATCCTGCAGTTTCACCAGTACCTTTTCACTTATTGTGCACATCAGCAGTGATTCTGAGATGGAATAGTGAGGAACTGCATTTAGGTGAGTATGTTCCCACTCTAACATAGCCAACATACGACGGTATAAATTTTCATGAAAGGTAAAGGAAAACTCTCCACTCCAAGGGAAACTTTTCTTTGAGTTCTCTTGGTACTGTTAGAGACCTAAATCCAGCTGGACAGGATTATCCAGGGTTTACTTCCTTCATCTGATGTAAACAAAGCCCTCTTCTGCATTTATGTGATAGCAAGGTTTGCAATTGTTTTACTCTTCACGCTATTCTCAGTGTGAGACAAGTTCACATATTGATTTCTCAATTACTATTTATGTTTCTAAGTGCTTCAGGTGAGGATGGCTAGCATAAGAAGTCAAGATCTGAACAACAAAACAAAAATGAGTGGTATTATTTTCTTCTATTTTTCATTCTCCCAAAATGCAAAGTCTATTTTGATGGTACATAGATTGTTTCGTTTGACAAATATTAATCAGCACCTTCATCATGTCAGGGACACTATCAAGCTCTAGGAATGCAGAAGTGATAAAGACAAAGTGACTGTCACCAAGGAATGTTGCAATAGAAAAGATAAGACAGCTACTGGGGTCACCTTGATCCTGAATACCCATAAAGGCTGTGAGACTGTCTATGAAGTCCAGAGGATGGAGGACTCAAATGTGGCCAGGAGACCAGGCAAGTCTCCATGGCGGTGATGACATTGAACTGGATGATAGAAGTCATGGATGATGGGTGGGAGGTGGCCAAGAAGGGTCTTGCTCAGTTCTAAGTATTGAAGGTGACCATCCTCCTCCAACCCTAGATAGAACTCAATAAAAGTTACACTCCCACTCAGCCCCTCCCAGGTCATCTAGCCTTATCCAGAACTTCTACCCCCACTCACGCCAATCTGAAGGCCCAGACATCTGCTCAGTTACTCACCCGGGAATCCTTTTGACCTAAATCCCAGCTGCATGTAGCTAAGGAATCCAGCCCTGGGAATTGTGAAATACCCGGATAGATAATCTGCACCATGGCTGCCCTCCAATAATGTGTGGCCTGGAGGCTTCAGTTGGAAGGTGTATAAAAGGCCCCTTCCTTGTCAGCCCCACAAAGCCTCCAGACTCCTCTGGGATGACCTGTTCCCACATCTTCCTTTAGGGTGAGGTACTTCTGGGTGGGGAGACACTTGGGTGGCCTCACTCAGATGCTGTTAAGGGAGCCCCATCTCTCCTCTCATCTCTTTCCAGGGAGTAGACAAGCCAGATAGAAGAGGTTTTGGCCAGGGAAAATGGAATCAAAGTGGGTCTCAACAAAAGCTCAAATGATTTAACATGAGAGGAAAGATGCAGTCAGGGAGCTAGGAATGCAGAGAGGACACTCACGGGCTGAGGGGTCTCAGAAGAAGGCTGAGGGAAGTGGCCTGTGTGTTCAACGGTCACAGTTTGTTTTTCTGCTTTGACAGGAAAAGCACATTGTCAATGTGGTTGTTAGTGTGTGGATTCTTAGGGAATTCCCACAATGATTTAGTCTCTCCAAAAGTTCAGCCTTTTCAAATCCATTTCCTCCCTTCCTGGCATGGATTTTAGCAGGTTGTAAATGCCAGGTTGCATTTTAAAACCTTAACACCCCCCCACCCCTGCCAACACACAATCCACACACATACAACACACACACACACACACACACACACACACTGTGTGTGTGCTCCAGCTCATGAGAAAGAGAAACAGACACCAAGGTCCCTAATCTAACTGAATGTTCTTTCTCCTTCCAGCTTCCATCCACAACACAGTGATGTCCCAGCAGAAGCGATCCTGGGAACCCGCACGTGGGCCCGTGTGCTCCCATCCTCAGGGCTCAGCGCCCTCCCTGGCTCCCTGCTCTGCTCCTTGTGCCCCCTGTTCTGGAGGCTGTGGTTCTGGTTCCCAAAAACTTCAGAACCAGAACCGGCCAGGCACTAGAAGGGCTCACCGAAAGCCCCGCTGCCTCAGTGGGGGCACGACCTACCACATCAAAGAGGAAGAGTGTTAAGGGGGTCAACCCACAGGGCAGGCACAGGTACATCTGTTCCCGCCTACCTGTGTCTGCTGTACCCATTCTGCTGGAAGGCTCAGCTGACTTCCTGTGATTTGGGCTGAGAAACACTTTCCCAGCTCCTGCTCATCGGAGCAAAGAACTGGGATAAGTGACTCTTCCGCCTTGTCCTCCATCCAGCCCCTGGGTGCAGCAACAAAGCAATTTTTCCCCTCCGGAGCCCTGCTGTGAATCTTCACAGTCTGGCTGGTAGGTGCCCAGGCCTCCACAGGTGGATGTGGCCCTTCCTTCTGCCCTCCTAAGACAGCTGCCCATGTTTCAGATAGTTTGAGGTTTATGTCTATGTCCTCAGCATCCTCCTAGTCATCTACCTGTGTCATCAGAAGATTCTGGCACTGATGGCTTCTGAGCAATAAACATCTGTTGGAGACCTACTGTGTACTGAGTGCTGTGTTCACAGGAAGATTGCAACTTGGGAGCTATGATAAAGTCTCCATTAAAGACATTCCTTTTGGGGAGAGGGGTTTCTTTTGTTTAAGAATAAGAGTATTATATTAGAACAAATGCACCAGGAAATAGTTTTGTCTCCAGAAAAGCTTATAATCTAGTAGAAAAAGCAATATTTACTTTAGGTTGAAATGCATAGACTGATAGATGTAATATTAAATTGATTGACTTACTTATTTTTATTTCTCATTTTTTGTCCTGGAGAACAAATAGGTCACATTGGTGTTCACAAGTGCTTCAGGATAGTGAACACAAAAAGTCAAGGTCAGAATAAAAGGTCAAAGACAGCAGGGACTGAGTCATCCTGATGTTGTGGACCAAAGGGGTCTGCTGGGCCCTGGAAGGAGAAATCAGAAATGGAGAGGGTGTGCCTCTTGGAGGACAGGAGAACTGGCCCCATGTGGTAGTGGCATTTAAACAAGACCTTCAAGGATAAGCAGAATTTGGAGACTGGGATGGAGTGTGGAGAAAGAATTCTCCAGATAATGAGCACAGAGAAGTAAAGGGAAGCCGGATGCTTGTGGACAGCTGGGGGCCAGTGTGGCTGTGGTGCATGTGGTGCTGGTGGAAGGCAGCTCAGAAGCCCCCAGCTCCCCAGGATTCCAGCCAGCTGAGTTGATTGCACTAAGGTGTAAAATCCCAGCTACCAAAATGTAGCTGAGGATAACCTGGACACAGTTCAGGACCTGTCCTTAGGGCGAGGGAGGCCTTAGAGTAAGGATTGGGCTGGAAAGGCTTGAGTCTCAAATGTGTTGTATAATAATATGAACTCCAGCTAAAGATTGAACATTGATTCTCAATTTCTGGAAGGACTCCCTGTATACACACACACACACATACTCACATATACATACACAAACGTGTAGATACTGTATGTGTGTGTGTGTGTGTGTATAATTACCAAACACCCAACCCAATAGATTATATCACCTGGTTTTGGAGCAGAATAGGGGCCTCTGTATCATTTCCAGTACACAAGTTGATTATTTCCAGAGTTTATCAAGTCACCTGATTTTACCTCTGTCATAAAATATAGATGTGTCATAATTATGTATAATTCTGAATGTGTAATTTTTCTCATTAAACAAATGATGCATACCTGTATAAAGATTTCTTAAGATATAAAAGTATAAGGAAGATGATTAAGACCGACATAAAATTTTATCACCTAAAAATAAACATTGCTGGCCCTCCTTGGTGGTGCAGCGGGTTAAAGCACTGCACTAAGAAGCTTAAGCCACTTCCGCATGAGTTCGATTCCCGCCTCTTCCCGCCTGCCCCGGAGGTGACCACTCTGTCTCTGGTGAATTCTCTCACCCTCTGCATCTCTGGCCTGTACCCCAGTTCTGTATGAATAAATAAATCTTTAAAAAAAATAAACATTGCTAATAATATAATGGAAGTATTTCTAAACCATAGAAATCATACTATAGTATTCTTTCAGATTATTTTCTAAACTTCTTTTTGAATTAACAGTGTGGTTGTCATTACTCTCCCATGCTAATCAACATGAACCAGCATTATTATACTGCAGCATGTGAACATGCCATGATCTATGTAACTAGTTCCCTAATAGTGTGTGCTCACCTTGTTTGCGCCCTTCCACTATCTGAACAATGGCAAAATGAACATTCTCATTGGTGATTATTCTTAGTTTTTCTTTTTTTTTTT